>NC_055705.1:2662600-2751576 GCF_017639745.1 Melanotaenia boesemani | reverse complement strand
TAGTTCAAATGGCAGTGAAATCCAAGATGGCGGGCGCCCCGTTGCCATGGAAACAGGTGTTTGATTGACTTCTTTGCTGGACTTGGGGTGTGACACGTATGAATACTGTCAAGTTTGGTGCAGTTCCCATGTGTTCCTATGGAGATATGAGCAAACCGTGTTTCATGGCTCGAAGGCGTTTTTCCGTCGGTTGCCACGGTGACACGGTTTTTTCCTATTAGAAAGATTTGAGGAGCGTTTGGCCCCACACTTGTCAGGAAGCTTCCCACCAAGTTTGGAGTCAGTCGCACGAATCCCCTCAGACTAGTTCGTTGAAATGGCAGTGAAATCCAAGACGGCGGCCACCCCGTTGCCATGGCAACAGGTGTTTGATTGACTTCTTTGCTGGACTTGGGGTGTCACAGGTATGAATACTGTGAACTTTGGTGCAGATCCCATGTATTTCTATAGAGATATGAGCAAACCGTGTTTAATGGCGAGGTCTTTTTCCATCGGTTGCCACGGTAACACGCTTTCTGCTATTAGAAAGATTTGAGGAGCGTTTGGTCCCCAACTTGTCAGGAAGGTCCCCACCGAGTTTGGAGTCGGTCGGACCATTCCCCTCAGACTAGTTCGTTCAAATGGCAATGAGATCCAAGATGGTGGCCACCCCGTTGCCATGGCAACAGGTGTTTGATTGACTTCTTTGCTGGACTTGGGGTGTGACACGTATGAATACTGTGAACTTTGGTGCAGATCCCATCTATTTCTGTGGAGATATGAGCAAACCGTGTTTAATGGCGAGGTCTTTTTCCATCGGTTGCCACGGTAACACGCTTTCTGCTATTAGAAAGATTTGAAGAGCGTTTGGTCCCCAACTTGTCAGGAAGGTCCCCACCGAGTTTGGAGTCGGTCGGACCATTCCCCTCAGACTAGTTCGTTCAAATGGCAGTGAAATCCAAGATGGCGGGCGACCCGTTGCCATGGTAACAGGTGTTTAATTGACTTCTTTGCTGGACTTGGGGTGTCAAAGGTATGAATACTGTGAACTTTGGTGCAGATCCCATGTATTTCTATAGAGATATGAGCAAACCGTGTTTAATGGCAAGGTCTTTTTCCATCGGTTGCCACGGTAACACGCTTTCTGCTATTAGAAAGATTTGAGGAGCGTTTGGTCCCCAACTTGTCAGGAAGGTCCCCACCGAGTTTGGAGTCGGTCGGACCATTCCCCTCAGACTAGTTCGTTCAATTGGCAATGAGATCCAAGATGGCGGCCACCCCGTTGCCATGGCAACAGGTGTTTGATTGACTTCTTTGCTGGACTTGGGGTGTCACATGTATGAATACTGTCAAGTTTGGTGCAGATCCCACGTATTTCTATGGAGATATGAGCAAACCGTGTTTCATGGCGAGAAGGCGTTTTTCTGTCGGTTGCCACGGTTACACGCTTTCTGCTATTAGAAAGATTTGAGGAGCGTTTGGTCCCCAACTTGTCAGGAAGCTTCGCACCAAGTTTGGAGTAAGTCGCACGAATCCCCTCAGACTAGTTCGTTCAAGTACGATGTGTGTAAAGTGCAAAAAATGGGAAAAAAATGGCTGTAAACGCCAAGATGGCGGGCACCCCGTTGCCATGGCAACAGGTGTTAGATTGACTTTTTTGCTCGACTTGGGGTGTTACAAGTGTGTGCCGAGTTTCGTCTTCCTACGTCGAAGTAGACGTTCCCGGACCCCATTCAATGGGTTTTTTTGGGGTGTCTAGGTGGCGCTGTTGAGCCAATTTTGAATTGATGTGTATGCGGACCTTATAATATCCGAGTTACGCCGGGCTTGACCTGTGTGCCAAGTTTCACAACTTTTCATGGGTGTTTAGGGGGTCAAATTTGGCGTCGAAATGCTTAGGAGTATAATAATAATTAAAGCCGCAAGCGGCATCCATCGGGTCCAAGCTGCCTGGACCCCGCCACCCGATGTCGCCATGACAAGAGGTGTTGTAATGCGTTAAGGACCCAAAGTGTATGAATCCTGTCAAGTTTGGTGCAGTTACCATGTATTCCTGTGGAGATATGAGCAAACCGTGTTTCATGGCGAGAAGGCGTTTTCCGTCGGTTCCCACGGTGACACGCTTTTTTCCTATTAGAAAGATTTGAGGAGCGTTTGGCCCCACACTTGTGAGGAAGCTTCCCACCAAGATTGGAGTCAGTCGCACGAATCCCCTCAGACTAGTTCATTCAAATGGCAGTGAAATCCAAGATGGCGGCCACCCCGTTGCCATGGCAACAGGTGTTCAATTGACAGCTTTGCTGGCCTTGGGGTGTGACACGTATGAATACTGGCAAGTTTGGTGCAGATCCCTTGTATTTCTATGGAGATATAAGCAACCGTGTTTCATGGCGAGATGGTCATATTCCGTGGGTTGCCACGGTAACACGCTTTCTGCTATTAGAAAGATTTGAGGAGCGTTTGGTCCCCAACTTGTCAGGAAGCTTCCGACCAAGTTTGGAGTCAGTCGCACGAATCCCCTCAGACTAGTTCGTTCAAATGGCAGTGAAATCCAAGATGGCGGGCACCCGGTTGCCATGGCAACAGGTGTTCGATTGACTTCTTTGCTGGACTTGGGGTGTGACATGTATGAATACTGTTAAGTTTGGTGCAGATCCCACGTATTTGCATGGAGATATAAGCAAACCGTGTTTCATGGCGAGAAGGCATTTTTCCGTCGGTTGCCACGGTTACACGCTTTTTCCTATTACAAAGATTTGAGGAGCGTTTGGTCCCCAACCTGTCAGGAAGCTTCCCACCAAGTTTGGAGTCCGTCGCACGAATCCCCTCAGACTAGTTTGTTCAAATACAATGTGTGTAAAGTGCAAAAAATGGCCAAAAAATGAGCGTACACGGCAAGATGGCGGGCACCCCGTTGCCATGGCGACAGGTGTTACATTGAGTTTTTTGGTCAACACGGGGTGGTACACGTGTGTGCCGAGTTTCGTCTTCCTACGTTGAAGTAGACTTCCGGGGCCCCATTCATTTGGGGATTTCATTTTTTTCTAGGTGGCGCTGTTGAGCCAATTTTGCATTGAAGTGTATGAGGACCTAAGAATATTGCAATTTTCGCCGGTCTTGACCTGTGTGCCAAGTTTCACAACTTTTCATGGGTGTTAAGGGGGTCAAATTTGGCCTCGAAGTGCTTAGAAGTATAATAATAATAAACATTTCAGGAACAATAGGGCCTTGCCATACTTCGTATGGCTCGGACCCTAATTAAAGCCGCAAGCGGCATCCATCGGGTCCGAGCGGCCTGGACCCCGCCACCCGTCTCATACACCTTTTCCTAGCATGGTAGGTAACCTGGTAACATGGAAGGATAAATGGCAAAACACCCAGCTGAAAATGTGAAATGTTGATATACTAAGTAAGCATTTTTTGCTTGCATGCTAATTCTGCTAGCTAACATGCTATGTCGCCATGACAACAGGTGGTGTAACACGTTAGGGACCCAACAAGTATGAATCCTGTCAAGTTTGGTGCAGTTCCCATTTATTCCTGTGGAGATATGAGCAAACCGTGTTTCATGGCGAGAAGGCTTATTTGCATGGTTGCCACGGCAACATGCTTTCTCCTATTACAGAGATTTGACTAGCGTTTGGTCCCCAACTTGTCAGGAAGGTTCCCGCCAAGTTTGGAGTCAATCGCATGAATCCCCTCAGACTAGTTTGTTGAAATGGCAGTGAAATCCAAGATGGCGGCCACCCCGTTGCCATGGCAACAGGTGTTCGATTGACGTCTTTGCTGGACTTGGGGTGTCACAGGTATGAATACTGTGAACTTTGGTGCAGATCCCATGTATTTCTATAGAGATATGAGCAAACCGTGTTTCATGGCGAGGTCTTTTTCCATCGGTTGCCACGGTAACACGCTTTCTGCTATTAGAAAGATTTGAGGAGCGTTTGGTCCCCACCTTGTCAGGAAGGTCCCCACGGAGTTTGGAGTCGGTCGGACCATTCCCCTCAGACTAGTTCGTTGAAATGGCAATGAGAGCCACGATGGCGGCCACCCCGTTGCCATGGCAACAGGTGTTTGATTGACTTCTTTGCTGGACTTGGGGTGTCACACGTATGAATACTGTCAAGTTTGGTGGAGATCCCATCTATTTCTAAGGAGATATGAGCAAACCGTGTTTCATGGCGAGAAGGCGTTTTTCCGTCTGTTGCCACGGTAACAAGCTTTCTGCTATTAGAAAGATTTGAGGAGCGTTTGGTCCCCAACTTGTCAGGAAGGTCCCCACCAAGTTTGGAGTCAATCGCACGAATCCCCTCAGACTAGTTCGTTCAAATACGATGTGTGTAAAGTGGAAAAAATGGCAAAAAAATGGCCGCACACGCCAAGATGGCGGCCACCCCGTTGTCATGGCAACAGGTGTTACATTGAGTTTTTTGGTCAACACGGGGTGGTACACGTGTGTGCCGAGTTTCGTCTTCCTACGTTGAAGTAGACTTCCGGGGCCCCATTCATGTGGTGATTTTTGGTGACTCTAGGTGGCGCTGTTGAGTCAATTTTGCATTGAATAGTATGCGGACCTTATAATATCCGATTTGCGCCGGGCTTGACGTGTGTGCCAAGTTTCACAACTTTTCATGGGTGTTTAGGGGGTCAAATTTTGCCTCAAAGTTCTTAGAAGAATAATAAACATTTGGAAAACAATAGGGTCCTTCCATACTTCGTATGGCTCGGACCCTAATTAAAGCCGCAAGCGGCATCCATCGGGTCCGAGCGGCCTGGACCCCGCCACCCGATGTCGCCACAACAACAGGTGGTGTAATGCCTTAGGGACCCAACAAGTATGAATCCTGTCAAGTTTGGTGCAGTTCCCATTTATTCCTGTGGAGATATGATCAAACCGTGTTTCATGGCGAGAAGGCTTTTTCCGTCAGTTGCCACGGTAACACGCTTTCTCCTATTAGAAAGATTTGAATAGCGTTTGGTCCCCAACTTGTCAGGAAGCTTCCCACCAAGTTTGGAGTCAGTTGCACGAATCCCCTCAGACTAGTTCGTTCAAATGGCAGTGAAATCCAAGATGGCGGGCACCCCGTTGCCATGGCAACAGGTGTTTGATTGACTTCTTTGCTGGACTTGGGGTGTCACAGGTATGAACACTATGAACTTTGGTGCAGATCCCATGAATTTCTATGGAGATATGAGCAAACCGTGTTTCATGGCGAGAAGGTCATTTTCC
Organism: Melanotaenia boesemani; assembly: GCF_017639745.1. NCBI lineage: Eukaryota > Metazoa > Chordata > Actinopteri > Atheriniformes > Melanotaeniidae > Melanotaenia > Melanotaenia boesemani. Next base: position 2,746,367 of record NC_055705.1, on the reverse strand, counting down.
GTCGGTTGCCACGGTAACACGCTTTCTGCTATTAGAAAGATTTGAATAGCGTTTGGTCCCCAACTTGTCAGGAAGCTTCCCACCCAGTTTGGAGTCACTCGCACGAATCCCCTCAGACTAGTTCGTTCAAATACGATGTGTGTAAAGTGCAAAAAATGGCAAAAAAATGGCCGCACACACCAAGATGGCGGGCACCCCGTTTCCATGGCAACAGGTGTCTGATTGACTTTTTTGGTCAACACGGGGTGGTACATGTGTGTGCCGAGTTTCGTCTTCCTACGTTGAAGTAGACTTCCTGGGCCCCATTCATGTGGTGATTTTTGGTGAGTCTAGGTGGCGCTGTTGAGCCAATTTTGCATTGAATAGTATGCGGACCTTATAATATCCGATTTTCGCCGGGCTTGACGTGTGTGCCAAGTTTCACAACTTTTCATGGGTGTTTAGGGGGTGAAAATCGGCGTCGAAATGCTTAGTATAATAATAAACATTTCAGGAACAATAGGGCCTTGCCATACTTTGTATGGCTCGGACCCTAATAAACATAGCAGAAACAATAGGGCCTTGCCATACTTTGTATGGCTCGGACCCTAATTAAAGCCGCAAGCGGCATCCATCGGGTCCGAGCGGCCTGGACCCCGCCACCCGATGTCGCCATGACAACAGGTGGTGTAATGCCTTAAGGACCCAAAGTGTATGAATCCTGTCAAGTTTGATGCAGTTCCCATTTATTCCTGTGGAGATATTAGCAAACCGTGTTTCATGGCGAGAAGGTTTTTTCCGTGGGTTGCCACGGTTACACGCTTTCTCCTATTAGAAAGATTTGAGGAGAGTTTGGTCCCCAACTTGTCAGGAAGCTTCCCACCAAGTTTGGAGTCAGTCGCACGAATCCCCTCAGACGAGTTCGTTCAAATGGCAGTGAAATCCGAGATGGTGGCCACCCCGTTGCCATGGCAACAGGTGTTCGATTGACTTCTTTGCTGGACTTGGGGTGTCACAGGTATGAATACTGTGAACTTTGGTGCAGATCCCATGTATTCCTATAGAGATATGAGCAAACCGTGTTTAATGGCGAGGTCTTTTTCCATCGGTTACCACGGTAACACGCTTTCTGCTATTAGAAAGATTTGAGGAGCGTTTGGTCCCCAACTTGTCAGGAAGGTCCCCACCGAGTTTGGAGTCGGTCGGACCATTCCCCTCAGACTAGTTCGTTGAAATGGCAATGAGATCCAAGATGGCGGGCACCCCGTTGCCATGGCAACAGGTGTTTGATTGACTTGTTTGCTGGACTTGGGGTGTCACACGTATGAATACTGTCAAGTTTGGTGGAGATCCCATGTATTTCTGTGGAGATATGAGCAAACCGTGTTTCATGGCGAGAAGGCGTTTTTCCGTCTGTTGCCACGGTAACATGCTTTCTGCTATTAGAAAGATTTGAGGAGCGTTTGGTCCCCAACTTGTCAGGAAGCTTCCCACCAAGTCAATCGCACGAATCCCCTCAGACTAGTTCGTTCAAATACGATGTGTGTAAAGTGGAAAAAATGGCAAAAAAATGGCCGCACACGCCAAGATGGCGGGCACCCCGTTACCATGGCGACAGGTGTTACATTGAGTTTTTTGGTCAACACGGGGTGGTACACGTGTGTGCCGAGTTTCGTCTTCCTACGTTGAATTAGAGTTACGGGGCCCCATTCATGTGGTGATTTTTGGTGACTCTAGGTGGCGCTGTTGAGCCAATTATGCATTGAAGTGTATGCGGACCTTATAATATCCGAGTTACGCCGGACGTGACGTCTGTGCCAAGTTTCACAACTTTTCATGGGTGTTTAGGGGGTCAAATTTGGGGTGGAAGCGCTTAGAAGGAGGAGAATAAACATTTCAGGAACAATAGGGCCTTGCCATACTTTGTATGGCTCGGACCCTAATTAAAGCCGCAAGCGGCATCCATCGGGTCCGAGCTGCCTGGACCCCGCCACCCGATGTTGCCATGACAACAGGTGCTGCAATGCGTTAAGGACCCAACCTGTATGAATCCTGTCAAGTTTGGTGCAGATCCCTCGTATTCCTATGGAGATATAAGCAAACCGTGTTTCATGGTGAGAAGGCATTTTTCCGTCGGTTGCCACGGTTACAGGCTTTTTCCTATTCGAAAGATTTGAATGTCGTTTGGTCCCCAACTTGTCAGGAAGCTTCCCACCAAGTTTGGAGTCAGTCGCACGAATCCCCTCAGACTAGTTTGTTAAAATGGGAGTGAAATCCAAGATGGCGGGCAGTCCGTTGCCATGGCAACAAGTGTTCTATTGACATCAATGCTGGACTTGGGGTGTCAGAAGTATGAATCCTGTCAAGTTTGGTGCAGATCCCACGTATTCCTATGGAGATATAAGCAAACCGTGTTTCATGGCGAGGTCATTTTCCATCAGTTGCCACGGTAACACGCTTCCTGCTATTAGAAAGATTTGAGGAGCGTTTGGTCCCCAACTTGTCAGGAAGCTTCCCACCAAGTTTGGAGCCAGTCGCGCGAATCCCCTCAGACTAGTTCGTTGAAATGTCAGAGAAATCCAAGATGGCGGGCACCCTGTTGCCATGGCAACAGGTGTTTGATTGACTACTTTGCTGGACTTGGGGTGTCACAGGTATGAGTACTGTCAAGTTTGGTGCAGATCCCATCTATTTCTATGGAGATATGAGCAAACCGTGTTTCATGGCGAGAAGGCGTTTTTCCGTCGGTTGCCACGGTAACACGCTTTCTGCTATTAGAAAGTTTTGAGGAGCGTTTGGTCCCCAACTTGTCAGGAAGCTTCCCACCAAGTTTGGAGTCAGTCGCACGAATCCCCTCAGACTAGTTCGTTCAAATACGATGTGTGTAAAGCGGAAAAAATGGGAAAAAAATGGCCGCACATGCCAAGATGGCGGGCGTACCGTTGGCATGGCAACAGGTGTTAGACTGACTTTTTTGCTCGAGTCGGGGTGTTACACGTTTGTGCCGAGTTTCGTGTTCCTACGTCGAAGTAGACGTTCCCGGACCCCATTCAATGGGGTATATTTTTGACTTGTAGGTGGCGCCGTTGAGCCAATTTTTCATTGAATAGTATGCGAACCTTAGAATATTGCGATTTTCGCCGGGCTTGACATGTGTGCCAAGTTTCACAACTTTTCATGGGCGTTTAGGGGGTCATAATTGGGGTCGAAGCGCTTAGGAGAACGAGAAGAAGGAGAAAAAAAATAAACATTTCAGGAACAATAGGGCCTTGCCATACTTTGTATGGCTCGGACCCTAATTAAAGCCGCAACCCAGGTAGCAGACAGGTCTGGGCCAGATCTGGTATCGCGCCGGCACTTCTGGCCAACTGCTGGCATGGCAAGTGGCATGTCAACCGGATCTGGGCCAGGTCTGGCAATGATGGCTCTGTTTATACCATGGCATGACATATGTGGCCCAAATATGATTTGGTATATGTGGCCCAGATCTGTCCATGCCATATGCGGGCCAGTTGTCGTTAAGCTCATGTTGCCCGTATCAGTCTCTTAACATGTGTTAAACACAAACAAATAGTTAAGTCTTACTTTTAAAATGTATTTCTATGTGTCTCACTCACCACCACCCCACTCCTAATTCAATTTTATTTTTTAGTATATAGCAAGTGCATTCAAACTCAAACACACCACATCACATGCTCCAATTAGTATTAATACCGACAGAAAACTTTTTTTTCCCCTTAGAATAGAATGGATTAAAACAGAGGGTCCTTATCTTACCCATTACTAAATTACACAACAACTTTGCGTTTGTTTGTTGAGAAATTAAATCTATCACTATTTTGCAGACTGCCTGCTAATGCCTCCCTGACAATAAACTAATAAAACAACAGAATGACCATTCACCCAGGTAGCAAAATTGGTCTGGCCCGGTTCTGGCCCACACAATACACTTAAACCTGGCCCACATACCGCAAAGAATGACGGCCCTTTGCTGGCCCAGATCTGGTTTGCCAAAGGTGGCCTACACATGGGCCAGCCTGAGGCCAGATGCAGACACAGTGGTGGCCCAGTACTGGCCCAGAACAGTTTCCACACTGGCATCGGATGTCAGCCTAATGGTGGCCCTGTACTGGCCCAGAACAGTTTCCACACTGGCACCAGATGTCAGCCTAATGAATACCTTAATAAAACTGTGCAACATTCAGCCTAGATTAAAAATACTTCAACAACGGTGATACAATTATACAAATAACATTTATTTTGATTTGAATAACTTGTTCAAAATAACAATATATAATAAATAACAATATAAAAATAAAATAAAATAAACAAATAAAACAAACCAACCAACCATTATTACCCATCTCTCAACACGTGACCTATTTCCTATGCTCTGATTGGGTCAAGATACTTCCTATTGTTAAACGCGCGTTTGTCAACCGCCAATACAGCAGAAGAAGAAGACGACAACAAAGAAGAAGAAGAAGAAGAAGCGCGAATAGAACCGGATGTGTTGCATTGAGCCGAGAGAGACAAACAAAGTCAAGGTGAGTTTACGGTTTTATTTATTTAATGTGTACAGTATATTTATGGTTAAAAAAACATACTTCGTATTTTAAAGTGCATTCCATTTGAACGGGGAGGCGGGAATTTCCCACTTTGCTAGGGACGTCACCCACTCAGGGTAACGTATTTGGTGGAAGTTTAAGTGAGTGAGCGTGCTATTGCTCTTTCGTATTTTGGGTTGTCCATGGGTTATAGTTAGTGTCTATACTGGAGGCTACGTAGCTATTGTAAGTTTGTTTGTGTTTTTCCCCCCCGCATCGTCGTAAATATATACATGTGGATGTCCGCTCTGACGCTGTTGTCCGGAACAATGCGTTGAAGCGGCCGCCATCTTGGGCCGGGGTAAGCCGCGTCTATTACTGCATTAGTCAACAGAGGCAGTCTATCAACGATTAAAATCACAATAACTTGCTGAACTTTCAACCGATTTTCAGTCGGTTTGGTTTATTGGAAATGTCACACGCATTTATATAATATAACAGATTATTTTCATTATTTTTTTTTTATTTTGAGGTTGCCTCATTTTTTCGTCTTTACTCATTTTGTAGAGCTGTGCAGGCCAGTGTAAAGACAAAGAACGTGTAAGGTACAGTACAATCATTTATCATGATTGCAAGTCATTAAAATGGGTACAGACATCTGTAATCTATTGCAGTGGTTCCCAAATTGGGGTCAGTGATACAGTATTGGGTTTGCCATGTCATTGCAGCTCAGATGAATTGCCTAGTGCACCAAATATCCTTCATGTGTTTGGCCCAGATCCCAGAGGGAATGATTCTGAGGATGAAGCTGTCTTACCAACAAGAAAACAGTAAACTATTATTATTATTTTTAATTTAATAAGCTGTAATGTAATGTTTAATAAGCTTATTTCTAATTCCTGAAGAACCTATTCCAATTAGATAAACACCAACAAAGGAAGGACATCCTTGCAATCTAAACACCCCCAAAAAGTAAATAAAATCTAATGCTGATCATGCTACTCTTGCAGAGTGCACCATACTGGAGCTGGACCAGAGAGGCCAAGCATCCCGTAGCCTGCACCAGGGAAGGATTTTATCGACTGACCTGCACCAGAGAAAGACTGTTTCCTCTGAGCCACATCAGTTGATAAGAAGACCACAAACCAGTCTTAATATATGTGAGTATTATATTTTATTTGTAGGTTGTGCTCTGCTGTTGGCCTGAACACATTTTTATGAGACCTGTTGTTTATTTACTTATCCACAATTCTTTTTTCTTCCTAGCACACCTAGGCCTACCACATCCAAGGCTTGAAATCTGTAACTGAAGAAGAAGTGTTGAACCAAATCTGCTACCATTAGCTGATCACCCGTCTGTCCAAAACATGGAGGAGCGGCTCAGAAATAGTGCTGACCTCAAAAACCATCTGGTAAGAATATCATGTCAAACTATCCTTGTGAACTGGAAAACCAAAAATAATTTCTGTATTCAGCCTTATACCCATAAGCCTCCCCTTGGCAAAGCAGATTTGTTTGGCACAACAAAGCAGCCAGATTATCATTCTGCTGCCATGATGCAGGACAGGACAGGTTAAAATAAAAGAATGTCATGTCAGTTAACCTTCTGGAGAAAAGTTATACAATGACAAACCATGTTCTTGATTAAATAGGCTTTAAATAACATTGCTGGGACATACAGTATAAAATTGAGAAACTATTTAGTATATGGGGGAAAAGGGAATCATAATTACACAGATAAATTTAACAGTTTCACGGCACCACAGGCACACTATTATCAAAGTAGTTGAAACCATAGGAAGACTGACTTCACTCTGCATCCTCATCTTTTATTTTACTTTACAAATTATTACTGTTGTGCTTTCATTGCATAAATTATGCTGGTCAGACTATCAGACCAATTCAGATTTGCTGCTGATATTTTCAAACATGTTTAAAAGAGTTAGGGCATATTGTACTGCTGATAAACTAACAAAGAAATATCAATTCACAGAGAACTGCACTGGCTCTTAAAGGAGGGGGAGACGTTAAAGAGTGTAAAGAGTGTCATGTGCAACCTTAACACTCTCTCGCCAAGAATGTCAACATGCTCGGTATAAATGTCAAGATTGGCTTCCAGCACCTGCAAATAAAGGATGTTGTAATTGGTAAGTTTGTCTTAACAAACACTGACTCCCTCAGAGACCATGCATTTTTTATTTATTTGTTATGGCTAGATTTAAACTGGATGCACAGCTCTGAATTTTTTCTCTCTTCTTCTTTTAGAACTCCACGGTGGGAATGATGGACTCACGGACAGCGCTGCTTCATTTGGACTTCTGTGCCCTTTGTTAATTTTTTACAAAGACTTTAGCCTCCCTGATTTTATTTGTTTTCCTTTTGTTATCCTTAAGCTCACATTCTTTTAATGTATTTTAATTATTGATCTTATAATTTTATTGGGTTGAAAGCATAAAATTTTTTTCCATCCCCACTTAATGTTGTTTCCCTCTGTTGTTCGCTCTCCACCAGTGTCACATATTATTTGATTTTTATATTGTTATTTATTATATATTGTTATTTTGAACAAGTTATTCAAATCAAAATAAATGTTATTTGTATAATTGTATCACCGTTGTTGTAGTATTTTTAATCTAGGCTGAATGTTGCACAGTTTGATTAAGGTAATCATTAGGCTGACACCTGGTGCCACTGTGGAAACTGTTCTGGGCCAGTACAGGGCCACCATTAGGCTGACACCTGGTGCCACTGTGGAAACTGTTCTGGGCCAGTACAGGGCCACCATTAGGCTGACATCCGATGCCAGTGTGGAAACTCCTCTGGGCCAGTACAGGGCCACCATTAGGCTGACATCCGGTGCCAGTGTGGAAACTGTTCTGGGCCAGTACAGGGCCACCATTAGGCTGACATCCGATGCCAGTGTGGAAACTGCTCTGGGCCAGTACAGGGCCACCATTAGGCTGACATCCGATGCCAGTGTGGAAACTCCTCTGGGCCAGTACAGGGCCACCATTAGGCTGACATCCGGTGCCAGTGTGGAAACTGTTCTGGGCCAGTACTGGGCCACCACTGTGTCTGCATCTGGCCTCAGGCTGGCCCATGTGTGGGCCACCTTTGATAAACCAGATCTGGGCCAGCAAAGGGCCGTCATTCTTTGGGGTATGTGGGCCAGGTTTAAGTGTATTGTGTGGGCCAGAACCGGGCCAGACCAATTTTGCTACCTGGGAAGCGGCATCCATCGGGTCCGAGCGGCCTGGACCCTGCCACCCGATGTTGCCATGACAACAGGTGGTGTAATGCGTTAAGGACCCAACCTGTATGAATCCTGTCAAGTTTGGTGCAGTTCCCATTTATTCCTGTGGAGATGTAAGCAATCCGTGTTTCATGGCGAGAAGGCGTTTTCCGTCGGTTGCCACGGTAACACGCTTTCTCCTATTAGAAAGATTTGAGGAGCGTTTGGTCCCCAACTTGTCAGGAAGCTTCCCACCAAGTTTGGAGTCAGTCGCACGAATCCCCTCAGACTAGTTCGTTCAAATGGCAGTGAAATCCAAGATGGCGGCCACCCCGTTGCCATGGCAACAGGTGTTCGATTGACTTCATTGCTGGGCTTGGGGTGTTACATGTATGAATACTGTCAAGTTTGGTGCAGATCCCATGTATTTCTATGGAGATATGACCAAACCGTGTTTCATGGCGAGAAGGTCATTTTCCGTCGGTTGCCACGGTAACAAGCTTTCTGCTATTAGAAAGATTTGAGGAGCGTTTGGTCCCCAACTTGTCAGGAACCTTCCCACCAAGTTTGGAGTCAGTCGCACGAATCCCCTAAGACTAGTTCGTTCAAATACGATGTGTGTAAAGTGCAAAAAATGGAGAAAAAATGGCCGCACACACCAAGATGGCGGGCGCCCCGTTGCCATGACAACAGGTGTTTCATTGACTTTTTTGCTTGACTCGGGGTGTTACACGTGTGTGCCGAGTTTCGTCTTCCTACGTTGAAGTAGACTTCCGGGACCCCATTCATTTGGGGATTTTATTTTTTTCTAGGTGGCGCTGTTAAGCCAATTTTGTATTGAAGTGTATGCAGACCTTAGAATATTGCAATTTTCGCCAGGCTTGACTTGTGTGAAAAGTTTCACAACTTTTCATGGGTGTTTAGGGGGTCATATTTGGGGTCAAAGCGCTTAGAAGAAGGAGAAGGAGAATAAACATTTGGAAAACAATAGGGTCCTTCCATACTTCGTATGGCTCGGACCCTAATAAACATAGCAGAAACAATAGGGCCCCGCCATACTTCGTATGGCTCGGACCCTAATTAAAGCCGCAAGCGGCATCCATCGGGTCCGAGCGGCCTGGACCCCGCCACCCGTGTCCTAAACCTTTTCCTAGCATGGTAGGTAACCTGGTAACATCATAGTTAACATGGTAAAACACCCAGCTGAAAATCTGAAATGTTGATATACTTAGTTAGCATTTGTTCCTAGCATGCTAATTTACTAGCTAACATGCTATGTTGCCATGACAACAGGTGTTGTAATGCGTTAGGGACCCAACAAGTATGAATCCTGTCAAGTTTGGTACAGTTCCAATGTTTTCCTATGGAGATATAAGCAAACCGTGTTTCATGGCGAGAAGGCTTTTTGCCAAGGTTGCCACGGTTACACGCTTTCTCCTATTAGAAAGATTTGAGGAGCGTTTGGTCCCCAACTTGTCAGGAAGCTTCCCACCAAGTTTGGAGTCAGTCGCACGAATCCCCTCAGACTAGTTCGTTCAAATGGCAATGAAATCCAAGATGGCGGCCACCCCGTTGCCATGGCAACAGGTGTTCGATTGACTTCTGTGCTGGACTTGGGGTGTGACAGGTATGAATACTGTGAACTTTGGTGCAGATCCCAAGTATTTCTATGGAGATATGAGCAAACCGTGTTTCATGGCGAGAAGGCTTTTCCGTCGGTTGCCACGGTTACAGGCTTTTTCCTATTAGAAAGATTTGAGGAGCGTTTGGTCCCCAACTTGTCAGAAAGCTTCCCACCAAGTTTGGAGTCAGTCGCACTAATCCCTTCAGAGTAGTTCGTTAAAATGGCAGTGAAATCCAAGATGGCGGGCACCCCGTTGCCATGGCAACAGGTGTTCTATTGACTTCTTTGCTGGACTTGGGGTGTCACAAGTATGAATCCTATCAAGTTTGGTGCAGATCCCCCCTAGCGCCTACGGGGTCGGAACGCCGTCCATGTCCCTATACCTTTGACTGGGGAAAAAGTGCCGTTTTCGGCCGTTTTCGGGAGCCCTGCGCGGGCTCCCCCGGAGACGCACGGCGGCGTGCCTGGTATCCACGCGTTCGTCCGGGTCTCCTCTACGCTACGGGAAGGCAGGGCGCGCGTAACCCCGGGCGGTGACCCCGAAATAAATCCTCAAAGAGGGGGACGCAAACGCAGTTGCGCGCTGCGTCCACCGGAGAGCGGGATTCCCAACACCCATTCAGCCCGGAAAGTGGGTTTCCCCTGAACTGGCGTGTGTGAAATTCACAGGACGGGTTCTTTGGACGGGTCAGAACCGGTCCGGAGAGTTTCGTGTCTGTGGGGCAACGCCGTTCTTAGAACCGAGCTTTTAAGTACCGTGTCCTCGGTCCTATACCTGAACATGGGCCGGACGTACCGAGCCGCGGACAGCGGCCTCTGGCGGGGCCGTTTCGGAACCGATCGGGCCGAAACTCGCAGGACACGTGCGGGGGATCTCGCCGGACCTGCCCTGTGATTTTCAGCTCCCTAGAGCAAGGCGTTCGCCAGTAATGGTCCGAAAACCTCTCGGCGGCCATCTTGAAAAGTTCGGCCGTTCCGAGACATTGACGGAAGGAAAGGGGCTATGGCGAGCTCATTTCTGGACAGATTGGTCTGAAATCAGTGTGGCCGTGTGACTGGACCTCCTGGACCCCGTGTGTGGAGTTTCAGCTTTCTACGTGACCGCAGGACTACGCTAGGTCCGTGTACACGAAGTGGACCTAAGGCTGCCATTGTAAAGTCTCAGCCGTGGACACCAGTTTCTGTTGGACATAACGGTGGACATATGTGAACGGATCGATCTGAAATTAAAGTCACACAAGCACGGGGGGATGCTGAACACATATCTGGAGTTTCATCCATTTCTGTCTGGGAGAAATTTATTTATTTGCTCCAACGTGACGGCCGCCATCTTGCGTCAAAGTCATCTCCAAAGTGCATTTAGCGATCTTTTTCTACAGGTCTGATCCTCACCAAACTTCACACACCTGTTTGGAATAGTTCAAGGACCCCAAATATTAATTCCCATCCATTTCGGAGCATATTTGGGGAAGTTATGACCTCTTGTACACGGGTGAGACTTGACATTAAAAAGCCAGGTCGACTTCGTGGACAGCGGCTATAACTCGGTAATTTCTGGACAGATCGGTATGAAATCAGTGTGGCCGTGTGAGTGGACCTCCAGGAGTCTGAATCTGGAGTTTCAGCTTCCTACGTGCACGTACGGCCGAGTTATAATCGTGTCCTTGAACTCGACCTGAGTTTGAATGGCAAGTATCAGACGTGTACACCTGTTTCAAAGTGTCATAACTGGACTGTACTTTGTCCGATTTGTTTCAAACTTGGAGCACTTGTTTGGCCTTCAACAAGGACCTTAAATATTAATTCCCATCCATTTCGGAGCATATTTGGGGAAGTTATGACCTCTTGTACACGGGTGAGACTTGACATTAAAAAGCCAGGTCGACTTCGTGGACAGCGGCTATAACTCGGTAATTTCTGGACAGATCGGTATGAAATCAGTGTGGCCGTGTGAGTGGACCTCCAGGAGTCTGAATCTGGAGTTTCAGCTTCCTACGTGCACGTACGGCCGAGTTATAATCGTGTCCTTGAACTCGACCTGAGTTTGAATGGCAAGTATCAGACGTGTACACCTGTTTCAAAGTGTCATAACTGGACTGTACTTTGTCCGATTTGTTTCAAACTTGGAGCACTTGTTTGGCCTTCAACAAGGACCTTAAATATTAATTCCCATCCATTTCGGAGCATATTTGGGGAAGTTATGACCTCTTGTACACGGGTGAGACTTGACATTAAAAAGCCAGGTCGACTTCGTGGACAGCGGCTATAACTCGGTAATTTCTGGACAGATCGGTATGAAATCAGTGTGGCCGTGTGAGTGGACCTCCAGGAGTCTGAATCTGGAGTTTCAGCTTCCTACGTGCACGTACGGCCGAGTTATAATCGTGTCCTTGAACTCGACCTGAGTTTGAATGGCAAGTATCAGACGTGTACACCTGTTTCAAAGTGTCATAACTGGACTGTACTTTGTCCGATTTGTTTCAAACTTGGAGCACTTGTTTGGCCTTCAACAAGGACCTTAAATATTAATTCCCATCCATTTCGGAGCATATTTGGGGAAGTTATGACCTCTTGTACACGGGTGAGACTTGACATTAAAAAGCCAGGTCGACTTCGTGGACAGCGGCTATAACTCGGTAATTTCTGGACAGATCGGTATGAAATCAGTGTGGCCGTGTGAGTGGACCTCCAGGAGTCTGAATCTGGAGTTTCAGCTTCCTACGTGCACGTACGGCCGAGTTATAATCGTGTCCTTGAACTCGACCTGAGTTTGAATGGCAAGTATCAGACGTGTACACCTGTTTCAAAGTGTCATAACTGGACTGTACTTTGTCCGATTTGTTTCAAACTTGGAGCACTTGTTTGGCCTTCAACAAGGACCTTAAATATTAATTCCCATCCATTTCGGAGCATATTTGGGGAAGTTATGACCTCTTGTACACGGGTGAGACTTGACATTAAAAAGCCAGGTCGACTTCGTGGACAGCGGCTATAACTCGGTAATTTCTGGACAGATCGGTATGAAATCAGTGTGGCCGTGTGAGTGGACCTCCAGGAGTCTGAATCTGGAGTTTCAGCTTTCTACGTGCACGTACGGCCGAGTTATAATCGTGTCCTTGAACTCGACCTGAGTTTGAATGGCAAGTATCAGACGTGTACACCTGTTTCAAAGTGTCATAACTGGACTGTACTTTGTCCGATTTGTTTCAAACTTGGAGCACTTGTTTGGCCTTCAACAAGGACCTTAAATATTAATTCCCATCCATTTCGGAGCATATTTGGGGAAGTTATGACCTCTTGTTAGACCGGGGACCAGCGGAAAACGCTGGCCGGCATCAGAGCACTGTGCAGCGGGTAGAAGGCTGAGTAACGTCGGGGCCGCGTCCGGAGGCCACAGCGCAGGCATTTCTGCACGGATCGAGCTGAAATCGGTGTGACAGACTCTTTGGATGTTGGGAAAGATCTGTGAATTTTTTCATAATTTTCTGGCCAGCGGTTTTTCCGTTATTAGCCCGAGTTGTTAGACCGGGGACCAGCGGAAAACGCAGCCCGGAACGGCAGCGCTGAGCTGGGTGTAGAAGGCTGAGTAACGTCGGGGCCGCGTCCGGAGGCCACAGCGCAGGCATTTCTGCACGGATCGAGCTGAAATCGGTGTGACAGACTCTTTGGATGTTGGGGTAGATGTCTGATTATTTTCATAATTTTCTGACCGGCGGTTTTTCCGTTATTAGCCCGACTTGGTCGACCGGGGACCAGCGGAAGACGCTGGCCGGCATCAGAGCACTGTGCAGCGGGTAGAAGGCTTAGGAACGTCCGGGCCCGCTTCAGAGGCCACAGCGCAGGCATTTCTGCACGGATCGAGCTGAGAATCGCAGGGTCTACTTTTGGGACATTTGGGGACATGTGTTATACTTCTCAGCCCGGTCCCGTCTACCAAATTGGAGAAAAGCACCGGGGGAAGTCCGCGACGGACACGCGGCCAGAACCGGCTCATATCTCCACGGATCGAGCTGAAATCAGTGTCACACAAGCACGGGGGGTTTGGGAACATAAATCTGGAGTTTCATCCATTTCTGTCCAGTATAAGTCCAGTTCTGAGCTCAAACGTGACGGACACCATGTTTAAATAAAGACAAGTTCCAAAGTGCATTTAACGATCTTTTTCTGCTGGTCTGATCCTCACCAAACTTCACACACCTGTTGGGAATAGTTCAAGGACCCCAAATATTAATTTTCATCCATTTTGGTTAAGATTTGGGGAAGTTATGGCCTCTTGTACACGAGTAGGGATTTATTATGGGGCCGTCAGGTGAGGTTTGTGGACAGAGGCTGTAACTAAGTCATTTTTAGAGATATCGATGTGATATTGATAACACACACTCAGGGGGCCCTTCTGAGCTAGCCTATCAAGTTTCAGCAATCTAGGACCAAGTATGACCAAGTTACAGCCCGCGTCCACCACCTGGAACTGGACATTGGGTCCCTGTTCCAGGACGTGGACACGGGCTGTAACTTGGTGATTTATGGTCCCAGGAGGCTGAAACTCGCTGGGGGGGCTCATGTACGTCCCCTGAGTGTGTGGTATCAGTTTCAGCACGATATCTTAAGAAATGACCGAGTTATAGCCCGTGTCCATGTCCTGGAATTGGACATTGGGTCCCGGTTCCAGGACGTGGACACGGGCTGTAACTTGGTGATTTATGGTCCCAGGAGGCTGAAACTCGCTGGGGGGGCTCATGTACGTCCCCTGAGTGTGTGGTGTGAGTTTCAGACCGATATCTTAAAAGATGACCAAGTTACATCATTTATTTATGTATGTATTTATTTATTTATTTATTTATTTATTTATTTATTTATTTTTTTTTTTTTTAACCTGTCTTGTCCAGCATCGTTGCAAACAGAATGATTGTCTGGCTGCTGTCTGGTGCTGGGCAATTTTACTCTATCAAGCAGGGATTTATACTACATGTATAAAGTCCCTCTTGATGAAAAACTTTATTAAATCAGACTCTTAATGCTGGACTCGACCGGAGGGGACAGAGAGAGAGAGAGAGAAAAGAAAGTAGAGAGAAGAGGGAGGGGAGAGAGAGGGACAGAAAGGGTGTGGGGAGTGCGGGTGGGGACTTGAAACATCATACAGAAGACCATGTAATCCATACTACTTACAACATATATAGCTAAGATCATCCTAGCCAGTAAGTCATTACACAACTAGTTGATAATAGTAACAATAATAATAATAAGAGTAAGAGTAATAATAATAATAAGAACAGAAATAATTAAGAAAAAGAAACAAAATATGATAATAGATATAAGTGAAACTGCTGTATTCAAGAACACGCGCAGAGAAACCTGTGTGGATGTGTTGGAGAACTCGGCCACACGGCGACGCAAAGACTGTGTGGAGACGTTCAAGAAGGAGTGACCATGCAGAGTGATCATGCAGATGCCACCTCACTTGAACAGAGGCCAGAGTCAGGCCAGCGGTCCCGAGACCCAGGCCACCAGCCCTCCCGCAGGCAACAGACCCCGACCGGTCCACAGAGACGACCACTCGCCCGCCCAGGAAGGCAGCAGCAGGAGACCCCAGCAGGAGCCGCCCCGCGGACACAGGGCACCGGCCCCGGCGGGCCGAGGCCAGCAGTCCCCGACCCCCCCCGGGCACCGGCCGCCCGGGACAGACGGGGCAGAGGGCCCGGGCCCAGGAGCGCAGGGACACCCCCCTCCCCCACAGGCCGAGGGCCAGCACGCCACCCGGGGGGACCCGGCCCGCCCAGACGGCCACCACCAGAGGCCAGCCCCACACCCCAGCGCCCAGCCGCACACCCCGAGAACCAGTCCTGCCCCCCCCCCAGACCAACACACACACACACAAACACACACACTCTCCTTCCACTCCTCCATTCATCCTCCCACGCATACACCATTCAACCCTCACATACTCTGTCCTCCCACACACACACACCATCCTTCCACCATCCATCCTTTCACACACACACCATCCTTCCTCCCACACACTCACCATCCTTCCACCATACACCATTCATCCACCTTCACACCTCCCATACACACACACACACACCTTCCTTCCACTACCCATCCTCCCACACATACATCATTCTCCTACACATACACCGTCCTCCCTCTCCTACACCAAACATCCACCTCCACGTACCCCATCCTCCCACACACACACACCACCCCTCCATCACCCACTTTCCCAAACATACACCACTCCCCCACACACACACCATCCTCCCTCCCATACACCATCCATCCTCCCGCACACACACCATCCTTCCACCATCCATCCTCCCACACACTCCCCCATCCCTGCACCATACCTTCTCCCACACATACCCCATCCTCCCACACATACATCATCCCTCCACCATTCATCCTCCCACACCCACACCACCCCCCCTCCCACACACCACACATCCACCTCCACACACCCCACCCTCCCACACATCATCCCTCCACCACCCATCTCCCCACACCCACACCACTCTCCCACCCACACACCACCCCCCCCCCCCCCCCAACACACACACACAAACACCATCCCCCCACCACCATCCTCCCGCCACGCCACGCCGCGGGGGGACAGCCCCAGCCAGGAGGCGAGGAGACACGAGCCAGGCCCCCAACCCCCTGCCCCCCCCCCCCGCCCCCCACTCCCCACTCCCAAAACAGCACCTTCCCCCCAGGGCCAGCAGCCAAAACCCCCCGGGACAGCCCGCCCACGCCCCGGGCCAACGCGACAGGCCACCTGGCCCGCCCCGCCCCCGGGCCATCCATGGAGACAGGGGCGCTTGAAGACCCCATCCCCCCTCCCTCCCCCACTAGTGATGGAATATATTATGTGCTGTTTGCAATTAAAAAAAGAGGGTTAAAATTGGGGGGGCAGTAACTGCATTGAGGAGGGGGTGGGGCCACCTGAGCAGTCCCACCCACCTGACCTCGCATGTTCCACCCCCCAAAACGTGTTTGTATGTTGCAAATGTTATTTGTGCTCAGTGACTAAGTGGAATTAAAAGCTGGGAGGCATGCTGCCGCTCGGCGAAGCAACAGGGCCACTATGATGACCCCCCTGCCCCGCCCAGCGCAACAAGCACACCTCCCACAGCCCTACCTGTGTATGTAGTGAAGAGTGGGGGAGGGGAGGGGTCAGGAGATGTAGGTCCAGAGGGGAGTAAGCCTCCCCCCTGGAAGACGACCCGCCAGTGGCTTAGGGCGCCCCCGTCCCCCGCCGGCCCCGAAGGGCGTCACAGGCCCGGAGCAGGCACCCCAACCCAGGCACACCACGAACCCCCCCAGGGGCCAGCCACCAGCCCAAGGGGCCACTTTCCTCTTTCTGAGTGGGAGGGGGGCGAGGCAAAGGAAGGGAACCCCAGGCCCACGCCCCCAACACCCGGCCAGGGCGCCCCCCAGAGGACACGTCCTAACCTGCAAACGCACACATTTTTTTTTTTTTTTTTTTTTTTTTTCCCCCCAGCCACTCACACACCCTCTCACACACCTTTATACACCAACACCTCAATACGTGCACATACCTCCACACACACACTTCACGCACATACCTATAAACGCACACACCGGTGCCCACATGCACACACACTCTCATACCCCTCCATACACATACACCACTACACACGCACTCACATACATACCTGCATATACACACAAGCACCTCCATACATACTCACGCCTCCACCCACTCCTTCACTCCTCCACACACACCTCGACCTCCACGTGCACACACTCATATATACACACCTTCACACACACCCACACACACATCCCACATAGACCTCCACACACACACCCGCACACCACTCACACACACACACACACACACACACACCTAGACCTTCATACACACCCACACACACATACAGCACACATATCCCTCTACACCCACCCACACACCAGCATACCTACAGACACACACACACACACACACCCACCTATATACAAACACACCCCCACCCAGGTTCCGGGGCTGCGACCAAGCACCAGGGCACGGACCAACCCCCGGCACGGCACATCCGGACGGGCCCAGCCCCCCCCAGCAGCGGCAGACCCCCCACCCCCAGGAGAGGGGGGAGACCTGACACCCCAGAGCCCGGGGCCCCCACCCGGCCCACCCCGGGCCCGACCGGCCACCCGGCCAGGGGCCGACGGACACCGACCCAGGCACCCCGGCAGCCACCCCCCACCGCCACGAGGCAGTCCCACCCCGGGGCCCACCCAATGCCGCCCGCCCAGACCGGAACCCCCAGCCGACCCAGCAGCGGAGCAGCCGAGATCCCCACCCAGGAGACAACCGGAGACCCGAAGCCACCAGGGACCCCCCACCCATATCCACCCCCATCCCAGCGAAGCCGCAATCCTCCACCTACATTAGGTGATGTAGCCAGTCACAGGGGACCAGAGGGAATGAAAGTCATCTGATTGGTTCCTGGAGGAGGCAGACATTGTCTCAATGCTGATGTGATCTAACAGGAGATTTCTAAACTGCTGGATAGACAAATTATTCTTATCTTTCCAGTTCACAAGGATAGTTTTCTTTGCGATGCATAAGACTGCGAGGACCAAGTTTATGGAGTGTATTCCTATGTTAGTGTCACCCAGGTCGCCCAGTAGGCAAAGTGTGGGGTTTGCAGAAAAACTGGTTTTTAAACCATTTTGAGAGATCTTCACACACCTTAATCCAGAACCTTTGGACAGGTGTGCAGGACCACAGCGCATGGATGTAGCTATCAGAAGTGTTCTCAGAGCAGTGTGGGCAGATATCTGATGGTGAAAGGCCCATCCTGAACATCCTGTGTCCTGTATAATGAGTTCTATGGAGAATTTTGAATTGTATTAGTTGTATATTTGAATTCTGAGTCATTTTAAACGTGTTTTAAACATATTTGTGACCATCTTTTCTGATCAAAGTTATTAGATAAATCATCTTCCCATTTTGAAGTTGGGAGAGATATCCTGTCTTCTAGCTTTGCAAGTAATCTATATATTTTTGATAATAATTTTGGAGTATTAAGATTCAAGAATTCTGCTATTCTGACAGGAATCTGCAAGTCTAACTGTACAGGGGTATACTTCTTACATATAATTGATTTTAGTTGGTGGTACTCTAAGAATTTATTGCTGTTGATTCCATACTGTGAGACAATTGTGTTGAAAGATACAAAGTTTCCATTTTCTATTATCTGTCCTAACTGTTGTATTCCTTTAGTCTTCCATTGAGTAAAGTTTATCATCTTTTTGTTCTGCAGGATGTCAGGGTTGTTCCAGATGGGTGTAAGTCTATATGGAAAGAGGGAAGATCTGGTTATCTTACAGAATTCCCACCAAGCCATTAAGGAAAAACGGATGTTAAGGCTTTTAAAGCACTTATATGGTTTAATGGTTGAGCTGATGAACGGCAGGTCAGAGATGACTAAGTCCTCACACAAAGCCTGCTCCCCATCTAGCCACGGCTCATCCAGATAACTGGGTTTGAGCCACTTTGAAATGTACTGCAGCCTGTTAGCTATAAAGTAGTGATTAAAGTTTGGTAGATCCAGTCCTCCTCTATCTTTGGTCTGCTGTAAGGTTTTAAGACTGATACGTGACGGCTTGTTTTTCCAAAGAAACTTGGATATGACAGAGTCCAGAGATTTAAACCAACTGGTGGAGGGTTTAGTGGGTATCATTGAAAATAAATAATTAACTTTAGGTAGAATCATCATCTTAATGGTGGCAACTCTCCCCATTAGTGAGATGGGTAAGCGCCTCCACCGTAAGAGATCATCTTCTATTGTTTTTAGTAGCTGAACATAGTTTAATTTTGTTAAATCTGATAATCTGGGGGAAATATTTATACCTAAATATCTAATGTTTCCTGTCTGTATTTTGATATTAGGGATGTTTTGTAGGTCACAGTTGATGGACATGGCTGTAGTCTTAGCCCAGTTAATGGAATAATCGGATATTGATGAGAACTTATTAATAACCGTGATTGTCTGAGAGAGTGATGTTTGTGAGTTCTGAAGGAAGAGTAATACATCATCTGCATAAAGACTTATTTTATGTTCTATATTTTTGCCCTGGATTCCTTTAATTTCTATATTTTGTCTAATAGCAGCTGCTAACGGCTCTATGAAAATGGCAAAAAGTGAGGGGGAGAGTGGACAGCCCTGTCTGGTGCCTCTCTGTAAGCGGAAGCTTGGAGAAGTTTGATCGTTGGTTTTCACACATGCATTTGGGTTATTATATAATATTTTAATCCACTCTATGAAAGCAGGTCCAAACCCAAATTTGTCTAGTGTTGCAAATAGAAACTTCCAGTTTACCCTGTCGAAGGCTTTTTCTGCATCTAGAGAAATGATTGTGGATTCTAGATTATGTAAAGTAGAGTAATCTATGAGGTTAATTAGTCTACGCGTGTTAGTAGATGAATGTCGACCTTTTATAAAACCTGTCTGGTCCGGATGTATTATAAGAGGGGTTATTTTTTCTATCCTTCTGGCAAGAGCTTTACTAATTATTTTCAGGTCTACATTTATTAAAGATATGGGACGGTAACTGGATGGAAGTGTGGGGTCTTTGCCTGGTTTTAGCAATAGTGTTATATTAGCTAAGTTCATATTTTGCAGTGTTTTTTGTTTTTCCTGTATTTCTAACAACATATTATAAAATGTAGGAGCTAGCATTGTCCAGAATTCCTTGTAAAATTCTGCTGAGTAACCATCTGGACCCGGGGCTTTATTGTTGGGCATATGTTGGAGAGCTTCGTGGAGTTCATCTACAGTAATAGGTGCATCTAAAGTTATTTTATTTTCATTTTTTAGTTTTGGTAGATTAATGTTGTTTAAAAATTGTTCAATATGTTCATCTGTTGGATTAATCTGTGATTCATATAATGTTTTATAGAAGCTTCTAAACGTGTCATTTATCTTGTCTGGGTCATGGCTGATGTTTCCGTCTTGATCTTTAACAGAGGAGATTGTTGTTTTCTCCTTGTTTGTTTTTAGTTGATTTGCTAAAAACTTTCCAGATTTGTTACTATGTTCAAAGTTCTCCAAGCGAAGTCTTTGCACTAAAAACTGTGTTTTTTTATCTATAATTTCTTTAAGCTGCAATTTAGTTTTCCTTATATTATTCATTGTGTGCTCTTCGGGGGAAATGCGGTAAGCCTCCTCCAATGATTTAATCCTGAGTTCTAATTCTAAAACTCTTGCTGTTTCCTTCTTCTTCTTATGTGAGGAGAAGGAAATTATTTTCCCTCGCATTACTGCTTTTCCTGCTTCCCAAAGGAGACACGCTGAAGTTTCAGGCATGTCATTTTTTTCTATATAAATGGACCATTCTTTTTTAAAATAATCAATAAACTCAGGATCTTTCAATAAAGAGGTGTTAAATCTCCAGCTTTGACCAATCGGTTTATTATTTTTGTTTCTCAGAGTGAATGAAACTGGTGCGTGATCGCTGATGCTGATTGGATGTATCTGAGTCTCTGAAATGTCGCCCATTAGTGAGTTACTATTTAATATATAATCTATTCTAGAGAAGGAGTGGTGAACTGAAGAGAAGAAGGTGTACTCTCTTAGTTTAGGATGGTGAGAGCGCCAAGCATCGCAAAGACCAAAATCCTTCATGTACTGTTTGATAGTTTCTGACGACTGCCAGACTCGATGACTACCTGATGTGCTGCAGCGATCTTGTTCAGTCAAGACTACATTAAAATCACCAGCTAGCACTATTCTGTTATCTGAATAATTCTGGAGTGTAGCAAACAGGGAGTGGAAAAAGGAGGGATCATCTGCATTGGGGCCGTACACATTGGTAATACATAATTTGATATTACAAATAGATAATAAAGTTATCAGAAATCTGCCTTCCGGATCCACTACTGTGCTATCTATGTCAAAATTTAGTCTCTTATTAATAAGAGTAGCTACTCCTCTCTGCCTAGAATTGTAACAAGCTGAGTAAACATGAGGAAACTGAGCTGTTTTAAGAAGATCTATGGTTGAGTTTGTTAAATGAGTCTCTTGTAGTAAGACAATGTCAGCCTGCAGCTCCTGTAATTTATTAAAGATCTTCAACCTCTTCTCCCTGGAACCGGCTCCATGTACATTCCAACAGACGATTTTTAACATGGTTATTGTGAACGGTTTAATGCTTCATGTGTGTTACTGACGCGTGTGTCTTTGTGCGCCCCTCTTGCGTGTTCGCGCGTGTTTGCATGCAGCCTGATTGCGCGCGTTTGTCCGTATGTTAAATGTCCGTATATGTAGTCTACCTTAATGCGTGTTCTCTCATACATAAAACGCGAGTGTTTATATGTATCATGTATGGTGCGGCTGTGCGTCCTGACGGTGTTCGACCGGCTGCGTGTGCTGCTGATATTACGAGCTGGATTACAATTAACAGTGAAGACGTGAAATAGAAAGATAGTGAAAAGTGAAAAGTGAGAAGAGTGGTAAAACAGAAAAAAATACATCGATCTAGGTGTAGAGGCTGTGGTGAGACGAGCAGTGTGTTCTACTGTCAGTGATCTATAATGGCGAGTTAAGAGTGATCATTTGGAGAAATTGACTTACAGCACCTGGGATCAGAAGAGCCACGGAGTGACGTCCGGGTCGCGGTACAGTTGTCCATTAATAAACAGTTTGTCCACCGCGATGACAGCGCGAGCGCCATTAGCCATAGATTTCCTTCTGATGGGAAACAGGACTCTCCGTCGGTCCAGAATCTCTCTCGGATATTGGTCGTTTACTCCGAAGTTGGTCCCCTTCAGTTCGCGGCCCTGGTTCTTCACCTGCTCCTTCTGTTTGAAGCTGACGAACTTCGCTACGATGGGTCTTGGTCTGCTGGACCCGGGTTTCCTCCCGCCGAGCCGATGGACTCTGTGAAAGGAGATGTTTTTGACCGTTTCCTCCGGGAGCTTCAGGTGGGTTTTGATGAAGTTTTTCACCGTGGTCTCGGGGTCCTCCTCCGTCTGCTCTGGAATCCCTGCAAATACCAGGTTCTCTCTCATGCTCCGCGCCTGCAGATCGATCACCGTTTCCTTAATCTTCTTATTTTCATCTGAGAGACGGGTCAAGCCCTCGGTGAGGGATTTTACCGTCTCTCTGAGACCGGCATTTTCTGCAGCCAGACTTTCCACCTGCTTCTGGCTGAATTCTAATGATTCACGTAGCGCCTGGAATTCCTTGTGGAGAATTTCTACCAGACTCAAACGCGCATCAAAACTGCTGAGTTTCTTATCTATGGAGATCAGAACATCTGTTGAGTCGTTCCCCGTTGGTGAAATAGCTCCAGGTGAATCCTCATTTCGCTGTCTCTTGGACAGTTACATCATTTAAATCAATCATCTTTACAGCGGGTGGTTTCCTGGGAAAGTTCAACGTCCACGTTGATGTTTTCAGACTGACTCCTAAATCCAACCTGAGAGGCTCTGTGTAAGCATGGTCCCAGGAGGCTGAAACTCGCTGGGGGGGCTCATGTATGTCCCCTGAGTGTGTGGTATGAGTTTCAGCACGATATCTTAAGAAATGACCGAGTTATAGCCCGTGTCCACGTCCTGGAATTGGACATTGGGTCCCGGTTCCAGGACGTGGACACGGGCTGTAACTTGGTGATTTATGGTCCCAGGAGGCTGAAACTCTCTGGGGGGGCTCATGTATGTCCCCTGAGTGTGTGGTATGAGTTTCAGCCCGATATCTTCATAAATGACCAAGTTACAGCCTGCGTCCACGTCTAATACTTTCCATTATAAGTCAGGTGGGGTTCGTGGACGCAGGCTGTTACTCGGTCATTTCTGGACAGATCGACCTGATATTGATATCATACACTCAGGGGGCTCAACTGAGTCAGCCTACCAAGTTTCAGGCCTCTAGGACCAAGTATGACCAAGTTAGAGCCTGCGTCCACGAACCCCACTTGACCATACAATGTAAAGTATTAGACGTGGACAGAAGCTGTAACTCGGTCATTTTTAGAGATATCGATGTGATATTGATATCACACACTCAGGGGGCCCTTCTGAGTCAGCCTACCAAGTTTCAGCCCTCTAGGACCAAGTTTTAACAAGATGCAGCCTGCGTCCACGACCTGGAACTGCAACCCAATGTGCAGTTCCAGGACGTGGACAGAAGCTGTAACTCGGTCATTTTTAGAGATATCGATGTGATATTGATATCACACACTCAGGGGGCCCTTCTGAGTCAGCCTACCAAGTTTCAGCCCTCTAGGACCAAGTATGACCAAGTTACAGCCTCTGTCCACGTCTAATACTTTCCATTATAAGTCAGGTGAGGTTCGTGGACACGGGCTGTAACTTGGTCAAACAAGGTCCCAGGAGGCTGAAACTCACTAGGTGGACTCAGGGGAGTCCACTGAGTGTGTGGTATGAGTTTCAGCCCGATATCTTAAAAGATGACCAAGTTACAGCCTGCGTCCACGAACCCCACCTGAAATAGAATGGAAAGTATTAGACGTGGACAGAGGCTGTAACTTGGTCAAACAAGGTCCCAGGAGGCTGAAACTCACTAGGTGGACTCAGGGGAGTTCCCTGAGTGTGTGGTATGAGTTTCAGCTCGATATCTCCATGTTTGGCCGAGTTACAGCCCGTGTCCACGTCCTGGAACTGAACATTGGGTCCCGGTTCCAGGACGTGGACACGGGCTGTAACTGGGTCAAACATGGTCCCAGGAGGCTGAAACTCGCTAGGTGGACTCAGGGGAGTCCCCTGAGTGTGTGGTATGAGTTTCAGCCCGATATCTTCATGTTTGACCAAGTTACAGCCTGCGTCCACGAACCCCACCTGAGCCACAATGTCAAGGTATTAGTCGTGGACGCACATTTTCAAACTGGCCTAGCTCGGTCATTTTTAATGCTAGAGACCTGGGATTTCAATGAGGGGTTCCTGGGGGCCTTGGGAACACGTGGGTGGTGATGAAACAAAGTCAAAGTGTTTTAAAACTTGGAACACTTTGAGGTCAGTTTCCATTGGCGGCCATGTTGTTTACATGTGTGTAGAAGCCTGTCGCGTTGCGCACGCACGAGTTAGCTTCACCCTCCCAACGCACACTCGTAGGGCATGTCCTTAGGGATTAGTGACCCGAGTTTGGGGTCTCCAGACCCTTCCCGGGCCCAGATATTTAGATGTGTGTTTCCTCCCATACTTTAACATGGAGGCCTATGGAGGCCTGTTTTCTGCAGTGCTGGCGTTCGGCGCACGAACGAGTTAGCTTCACCCTCCCAACGCACCCTTGTAGGGCATGTCCTTGGGGATTACTGACCCGAGTTTGGGGTCTCTAGCCCCCTCCCGGGCTCAGATATTTAGATGTGTGTTTCCTCCCATACTTTAACATGGAGGCCTGTTTTATGCAGTGCTGGCGTTCGGCGCCCGAACGAGTTAGCTTCACCCTCCCAACGCACCCTTGTAGGGCATGTCCCTGGGGATTACTGACCCGAGTTTGGGGTCTCCAGACCCTTCCCGGGCCCAGATATTTAGATGTGTGTTTCCCCCATACTTTAACATGGAGGCCTGTTTTCTGCAGTGCTGGCGTTCGGTGCACGAACGATTTGGCGTCACCCTCCCAACGCACCCTTGTAGAGCATGTCCTTGGGGATTACTGACCCGAGTTTGGGGTCTCCAGACCCTTCCCGGACCGAGATATTTAGATGTGTGTTTCCTCCCATACTGTAACATGGAGGCCTAAGGAGGCCATTTTTCTGCAGTGAGAAACGGGCTGGCGTTCGGCGCAGGAACGATTTGGCGCCACCCTCCCAACGCACCCTCGTAGGGCGTGACCTCAGTTTGCACCGACCCGAGTTTGGGGTCTCTAGCCCCTTCCCGGGCCGCATACGGCCCCAAAAGGGAGCTCGACCTCTCTGACCCACAGTTTAACATGGAGGCCGGGTCCGGGAGTATAAAACGGGGTGGCTTTTCGCACAGGAATAACCTATCGCCACCGTTCCACTTGGCCCCGGTAGAGCTCCACCTCAGTTAGGACTGATGCGATTTTGGTGTCTGTAGCCCGTTCGGGGGCCGCGTGGTACCCCGACGCAGAAGCGACCGTAGTCGTCTATGGGGTTTTCATGGAGCGCTTTCGGGGGTCCTGCGCGGCCCCCGAGGGTCCGAGAGGCCCCAGATTCGGCGTGGGCGTGCGCCTGGGCCTCCTCTAAAGTTCCTGAAACTTTCGGGGCGCGCAGCGCCCCCGAAAAAATTTCCCCCCCCTTTTCACCCCAAAAAACCTCAGGGATTCTTCCGCTCTAAGAGTCTGAGAGGATTTTTTGGAAAGTTTTTGAGAGGGGGGCAAAAATTTTTCGGCGCGTCGCGCTGCGACGCGGGCGCGATGTGTTGTTCGGGGGGGGCCGCCCCGCACGCGTTCCAGGCGTCCCCGGGCCGCTACGACGCACGGCGTGCCCGCGGGAGGCCGTCCACGTGTCTATAATAATGAATGGGCGTTGTCGGTAGGGTACCGTCAATGGGAAATGCATTGGACGTGGACGCTGGTTTTTTTGGACAAATTTTGTGCAATTTTCACCAAATTTGGACCGCTGGCCCTTTCTCCAAGTCCCCTGTCAGAATCCCAGAGCTGGGGGCCCCAAACCCTCCCCGAGGCTACTTCCTTTTCCGAGCGTGCTAGCGTCGCCGCGGCAACGGCGGCCCGCTCGGCACGTCCCCCCGATGACCCCTGTCCGGTCTGACCCCGATGGGACCCAGAACCAAAAAGTTATGGCCTTAATTTGTATGTAGGTCACAGGTCAAATCAATTAAGCATTGGAAAATGCTGTGAATCTTGCTTTGGGGGCATTTTTGAAGATATTTGACCCCTCGTATTTCGGACCCCGAGGGTCCGATCCGTCCCAGATCGCCAGGGGACGTCGTGTGGGACTCGGGACACCGGACGGACCGCGTTTCGCGCCTTTGCGGACACGCTTTAATATCTCGGCCCCGGGGGGTCCGGGGGGCCCGGCGTTTGGTAGGCGGCGTCGGGGGGGGTGCCCTAAACGCGAATCAAACGTCAAACTGGACCCCGGACCGCTTTTGGGCAAAAGTTGCTCGGATCGAGCTGCCGTCGCTAGGGGTGCTCTCGGGGGTCCGCGGGAAGCACCCTGCGAAGGGCGGCCTGATCGGAGCTTTTTTGGACAAAATTCCAGTTGGTGTACAGAAATTCCAGTTCGTGGACACGGGGCCCTCCCACGTCCAACACAGAGCGTCCAGGGCTAAAATTTCAGTTCGTGTACAGAAATTCCAGTTCGTGGACAGGGGACCCCCCCCCCCCCCCCCCACCTATTGGGACCCTTCCCGGTGGTCCGGGCATAAAATTCCAGTTCGTGTACAGAAATTCCAGTTCGTGGACAGGGGACCCCCCCACACCCCCACCCACACCTATTGGGACCCTTCCCGGTGGTCCGGGCCTAAAGTTCCAGTTCGTGTACAGAAATTCTAGTTCGTGGACACCGGGACCCCCGCCGCACCTGTCTGGGACCCCTCCCATCGAAAGCCGGTGGTCCGGGGGTAAAGTTCCAGTTCGTGTACAAAAATTCCAGTTCGTGGACATCGGGACCCCCGCCGCACCTATCTGGGACCCCTCCCATCGAAAGCCGGTGGTCCGGGGGTAAAGTTCCAGTTCGTGTACAAAAATTCCAGTTCGTGGACATCGGGACCCCCGCCGCACCTATCTGGGACCCCTCCCATCGAAAGCCGGTGGTCCGGGGTTAAAGTTCCAGTTCGTGTACAAAAATTCCAGTTCGTGGACACTGGGACCCCTCCCGCACCTATCTGGGACCCCCCCCCCCCCATCTAAATGACAGTTGGTGTACAAAAATTCCACTTTGGGTACAATCGCTTATCAAGAGTCATTGACTGTGGACACATATCCAGGTTCGTATACGAAATTCATTGCACGTGGACGCAGTTCCAGTTCGTGTCTCAGATGGAGCGTGAGCGCCCTCTACTGGCTCCTTCCACGTCTATTACCTGTCCGAAGACACGTCACGAAAAGTCGAGTTGGTGGACATGACGAAGGATTCGTCTTCGTTTGGTGGACGAAAGCGTACACGGCCTGGAAAAGCCAATTCATTTTGTAAGGGAAAGTGCCTCAATTCCCTTACCTATGGTCATGAGATGTGGGTAGAACAAGATCGACTGAAATGAGTTTTCTCCGCAGGGTGGCCGGGCTCTCCTTTAGAGATAGGGTGAGAAGCTTGGTGATCCGGGAGGGGCTGAGTGGAGTCGCTGCTTCTCCACATCGAGAGGAGCCAGATGAGGTGGCTCGGGCATCTGGTCAGGATGTCTCCTGGACGCCTCCCTGGTGAGGTGTTCCAGGCACGTCCCACCAGAAAGAGGCCCCGAGGAAGACCCAGGATACACTGGATGGACTACATCTCTCGGCTAGCCTGGGAACGCCTCAGGATCTTTCTGGATGAGCTGGTGAATGTGGCCGGGGAGAGGGAAGTCTGGGTTTCCCTGCTTAGACAGCTGCCCCCGGGACCCGATTCTGCATAAGCGGCAAAAAATGGCTGGAAAATGAATGAATGGGATGCTGCTCCTAGAGCAGTAAATCTCAAACTTTTTTAGCTTAGAACCCCATTTTGATGACCACAAACATTCAAAACACAATTTTACTTATTTTTATACCACATTTAGTCTATTTCATGTATGAAAATGTAGGTTAAAGTTGTGTAGTACCTGTCCCATGTAACTCGTAGTTAAACAAATGTTATGATACTATGGGCAGGGCCCTGGGTTTTTTTCTCAGACTGACAGGTGCTTCTGTATGTTTAAAGTTTTTTGTGATACCTGCATGTTACCTGTTACAACTCAAAATTAGTCGGTGCCCCCGCTTGTTAATATATAACTTATAAATATGAAAAATTTAAACCAAACAAATTAGGACTAAAGACACGTTATTCGAATAGAAACAAATTTTAGTAATATAAACATACATAATACATACAAATAAAACATATAAGATTAAGGGCTTTTCAAAACACGTTGTGTTTATACCTTCTTATTTAAAGATAAAAATAGTATTAAATAAAATAGCACCATAAAATAATGAAATGAAATGAAATGAAAAATACTTTATTAATCCCAAAGGGAAATTCAATATTGTAGTAGTAGTAATTTTTTTTTTTTTTTTTTTTTTTTTTAAACAATCACATTAATTAATTAAGGGCTTTGTTCTTCAGCCTGATAGCTGCTGGAAGGAAGGATCTTCTGTATCTCTCTGTCTTGCATCGGACTTGAACAAGCCTCCCACTGAACACACTCTGTTGTTTCGTCACGGCGTTGTGTAGAGGGTGTGAAGGATCTTCCATTATCTTCGTCAGCTTGTACAGAATTCTTTTTTTGATGATCAACTCCAGCGGCTCCAGAGTTACTCCAAGCACAGAACCAGCTTTCTTGATCAGTTTCTTAATTCTTTTCAAGTCTCTGGTTCTGATGCCGCTGCCCCAGCAGATTGCTGCAAAGCTGATTGCACTTTCAACAACAGACCTGTAGAACATTTGCAACATTTTGGTGCAGACGTTAAAAGATCTCAGCTTCCTTAAGAAGTAGAGTCTGCTCTGACCTTTCTTGTAAATGTACTCAGTGTTGCTTTTCCACTCAAGTCTGTTGTCCAGCTGAACTCCAAGGTACTTGTATTCCTCCACCACCTCCACCTCCTCTCCCATGATGGAAACACATCTATGTGTGTTCTTGTTCCTCCTGAAGTCAACAATCATCTCCTTTGTTTTCTTGGTATTCAAGATGAGATGATTGTCACCGCACCATTTCACAAACTGACCGACCAGTTCTCTGTAATACCAGCCTTTTACGTTTTTCCAAATCAGCCCTCAAATTAACTCAAAAAGTTGCAGGCCTGGAGCGAAGCTTGGGAACGTTGTGGTCTAAAACTGGATGACCCGTTTACTTGCAAGCAAGCAAAAGAGAAATATAGCATGTGCAAACTGTTTTGGTTACTCACAACCTCTTATATCAGTCAGCGGAAACCTCAGGAGTTGAAATGGCATGATGAGGGATGAAAAGGGGGTATGATGAGTTGATGTTGCAGACAGACGTTGGTAGCTGCGGACCTCCACGTGGCATACTCTGTCGGCCAGAACTCTGATTATCTATGCTCAACACCAACTAATCAATAACTGATCAATAACTGATTTTAACATTGAACATATGTTATATCCTCCTGACTACTAGAAAAAAAATTGTTTAATCAATATTTTTTTTAATTTCCCCGACTGTTTGAAGGGTAATGAGAAAACTTTGACAATGAAACTCGTTCTTCTTAACTGAAAAATACAGAACAAAATTCAGGAAATAGCAACAAATGTCCACTACAGAAGACAATTCTCAAACTTATGTTGTGGTAAAATGTTTTTATATTCATTTAGAAAATGGCTTAATGTGTTCTCAAGAGATATTATAAAGAAATATTACAATAATACTTCAGGACTACATTTGCACAAAAAGAAGTTATGCACTTACTTTTCCTCTTCTTATGAAATGTGATTGTGGTAATGAATGCCATTTTCCTTGAGGAAAAACAGGATGTTCCCAAGGCCCCACCCCTATAAATGTGGTAACATTCAAAGGCCCTGGATGTCCTTTTTAGAGAACAAAATGAGTGGGTTTAATAGCATGCAGGGGGATGGAGATATTCAGCTTTACAAATGTCCTCCACAGAGGACAAATTTGAACTACTGGTAGTCAGGAGGATATGAACTGAACATAAACTTTATAAACTAACAATGACTTAGGCCCAATCCCATTTCACCCCTTGCCCCTTACCCCTTACAACGGAGCTAGAAGGTGTAGGGCTGAAAAGTCAACCCCTACGAATTGGGACACCCCTTCAACAGTCACATATGTCATCAGTAGTCACTAAAGAACATTTTACACAGGAACTAGAAGAAACTAAATAAAATCAAAACAATAAATATATTAAAAAATATTAAACATGGGGCTAAAACAGGAAAAACCAGCAAAACTGCTGGCTGTATTTAAAAAAAACTAGGAAAAACTATATTGTGCATCGTTGCCGTCTGTGAAGCTGAAATATCTCCCTCATCACTGCGTGTCAGTCTGATCTATGAGCAGTGAGCGAACCGCTGCTGCAACGCGACACTGCGTCTTCTTGACATATACGCCGGGACACCGACCCAGAAGTAATGCGGCCCACTGGGAATCCTCTAGAACTTCTTAGTTAGCCGGCATTGCTCTTAAAGTGTATTCCAGTGTGAGAAATAAGAGGTTTAGCGTGAGAGCGTAAGAAGCCACTCTAATGCATGAGTCTAACGGCTGATGCGTGACAGTAGCCCTGTAAACAAATGCAGCATACGGGCTCGCACAGGTTAGTGGTTCACCACGATCTCGTGCTGCTACATGCTGCTGTCAAACATGACATGAGAGAGATCACTCTGCAAGAGCGTTCAGTCGAGATACTCCATAGTGAAACCTGTTGTCATACACAGTCTATGGTGAAGTAAGATGGGGGAGACTAATAAAATCGCGGCGGCAAACTTGTTGCGCTCATTTTTTCATTACAGTGCAATTAATTGACTTATTGCTTATCGACAGGCATATGTGGGACGTAATGTACGAATTTTGCATGCAATTAAAATTAATCGTGTGCTGGTATACTCTCTTTTACTCTGAGGCTTTTTTTTTTTTGTGCGAGTGTGTTGCCCTGCACCTCAAGAAAGCGTGATGTGCGTAGAAACACTTCCTTTCTCATATAGAACAGGAAATTTTTCATACCCCTCCGTTTCAAGTGGGCCTCTGAAAAATCTTCGTTTGAAGGGGTATATAGCCCTACCCCTCTGTCCTAAAAGGAATTGGGACACCCCTACCCCTTCACGTGAACGCGCAAAACGGAGGGGAAGGGCCAAGGGGTGAAATGGGATTCACTTTTTAGACATTTTTTTTAACTATTTATTGTTTTAATATTTTAAGCTTTTCCCCCAAAATACAAGGCAACTGTATCTGGGCTACACTTGTTTTGAATTAAGTGTGGCGTATTATTTTATTTTATCTAGATTATTTGTTTTAGTACATTTTAGTTTTTAGTTTGCATCCATGTGTAGCTGCCCAGGTGTTTTGTGTTCACTATAGTTTGCTAGCAACTCCTAGATTAGCTCACTTCTGTCTGCTTTAGTTCAACTTGCAATCCAACTAAAAACATAGCTGCCCAGCCAGCATTACGTACCTAAGTCAGCATAAATTCAACTTCACACACAATATCAACAAGTGGCTACTACTGCTACAATCTACGAAGCTAGTAAGTTAGCCAGCGGTTTGCGGTCGGTTTAAGGTTATTGTTGGAACATTACAGCCGGTGGTTTAACGTTACGTTATACACCACCAAACGTTTTGTTAACTTATCACGTTGTCTTTGTGGTGAATTGTGACATGTCTCATCAGGTTTGTTGTCATAAGGTTTTTAAACTCCACTTCACTGAAGCGAAAATGGGTTCACATATCACGTCTTCTCTTTCTCTTGGGCCCCGTGCAAAGCATGGCCATTGATGTTTCACTTTTAAATTTTTGCCGTGAATCCACATCCTGTCTGTCCCTTGTGTTTGTGCGCCTGCACGCTGCAGGTTTGAAAGAGTGTGTGTGTGTGTGTGTGAGTGGCGGAAAAGCCGCACCGGCTACAGGGGACTAGCTAGCTACTGGGTTAGCTACCACTGTGTGAAGCCAAGCTAAATCCAGACCTCCAGGGGTTAATGATTTTGATTTCCATTGATCATTCTTTTTTTTACTGTTCTCAACACATTCTACTGTTTAATAAATAACGATTTTTGACTGGAATATTTCATTCAAGATCTAAGATGTGTTGTTCAAGTATTCTTAGTTTTCAGTAGTGTATAGACCTACACGTATATGACTGAGTCCCACTGTATGTCTGACAATAAGGTTCCCCATAATTACCTTTGTAATCTGAGCCCTGTATTTAATTGTACTGAGTGATCCGTTATTAACAGTGGACTAGTATTTTGGTCAATGTTTATACTGCGGCTGCTATCATTACTTCCATGATCAGACTGTTTCAGCCTGTCGGTGTGATTTCAAGATGATTTACGTTTATGTGGTCAATATAACAGTTTTAGTCAACAAGTTTTGACTACCATGCCAGCTCATTGTCACATGGGCGTCAGAAAAACACATCTTAACTCCATTTACCAATATTTCCTTTTACTGCCAGAATACTGAGTAGAACTTTGGTCAACCATGCCCAAAATCACTGTTCGATCCACTGGGCCACCATTACCTGGTGAATCTGGTATAGGGGGGATACACTCGATCAGGACCATTTTCTGTCTTTCTATGAATTGGTGGCAAACTTGCCAGTTTTTGGTGGCGTTTTAATTCTTCATGCAGATCAATCAGCAGGATTTGATCTGCTGATGAGGAGAAGGTTTCTTTTATTCTGCCTCTAGCGTCCCTCGTTTAAACAACTTTTCCCTTCATCCACTCATTTGGACTTGTTAGACATCCCAGGTGTGTGCACAGAGTTTATGCAGGTCTGTCTTGAGTCAGTCTGGATGAAATCAGGCTGAGCTGTGTTCGTACAACGACATGATGCTTCAGTAGAAGATGGTGCTGGTTTGACTTTTTCAGGCATCTCTCGAGCGACTTTCCTGAAATACCCCCATGAACAGGAAACAGAAACCTGACAGAGACATACTGTAAACAACTCATTTATTTGTACAACTTGGCTTCCACCATCAGCGTGTGAATGAATAACGGATTCACAATGTAAAGCACTTTGGGTACCTTGATAAAGCACTAAATAAATCTAAACCATTAGTATTATTATTACTCTGTTATGACTAACAAAGTACATAGTTATATACAGTATTATTTAATTCAAACTCAAATATGTTGCGACAATCACCTCACAGTTGCTACAGAACAGCTGCAGAACAGTTTCTCTTCAGAGGGAGGTCGTCTTTCTATGACTAAAATTCATAACTTTACTAAACATTTACAAGAAGTGGCTGCAAATCCCCCTATCGTTTGCCAAAACTTTACAAATATGCACAATATCATTTTGTTTTACCTCACAGGTCTTCTTAGTGATACCTTTGTTAATAAAGTTTTAATCCAGCAGTACACATTAGTTTTTCCACAACATTTGGTATAATTTTTTTAATAGTCTGAATGAATACAAGCTGCACCATCCTCCTGGCACATTTAAGGTTTCTCTCCAGTGTGAATACGTTGGTGACTTTTTAAATGACCTGATTGACTGAAAGCTGCTCCACACTGATCACATCTGTAAGGTTTCTCTCCAGTGTGAATACGTTGGTGACTTTTTAAAGCACCAGATACAGTGAAAGCTGCTCCACACTGATCACACCTGTAAGGTTTCTCTCCAGTGTGAATACGTTGGTGATTTTTTAAAGCACCAGATATAGTGAAAGCTGCTCCACACTGATCACACCTGTAAGGTTTCTCTCCAGTGTGTATACGTTGGTGACTTTTTAAATCACCTGACTGACTGAAAGCTGCTCCACACTGATCACACCTGTAAGGTATCTCTCCAGTGTGAATACGTTGGTGCCTTTTTAAAGCACCAGATATAGTGAAAGCTGCTCCACACTGATCACACCTGTAAGGTTTCTCTCCAGTGTGAATACGTTGGTGACTTTTTAAATCACCTGACTGACTGAAAGCTGCTCCACACTGATCACACCTGTAAGGTTTCTCTCCAGTGTGAATACGTTGGTGACTTTTTAAAGCACCAGATATAGTGAAAGCTGCTCCACACTGATCACACCTGTAAGGTTTCTCTCCAGTGTGAATACGTTGGTGACTTTTTAAATCACCTGACTGACTGAAAGCTGCTCCACACTGATCACATCTGTAAGGTTTCTCTCCAGTGTGAATACGTTGGTGACTTTTTAAATCACCTGACTGACTGAAAGCTGCTCCACACTGATCACACCTGTAAGGTTTCTCTCCAGTGTGAATACGTTGGTGACTTTTTAAAGCACCAGATACAGTGAAAGCTGTTCCACACTGATCACACCTGTAAGGTTTCTCTCCAGTGTGAATACGTTGGTGACTTTTTAACACTAGAAGTCCCAGGAATTTTGATGTCTCCCTAAAGTCCCAGAGAAGGGTCGAAAGACCTTTAGTCCAAACTGACGACTCTGCTGGCAAAAATGAGCATCTCTTCATTTGTAAATGCAGCCATTACCTGAGGAATGCACCCATTGCATCCAGCCCCTCCTTGTTACCTTGAAACGTCTGGTAAATTCTGTGGCAGTGGGGGATGGTGGGCTGAGGGGGATAAATAGTAGCTAGCTTCACCTCGAACAAATAGAAGGAAGCAAAATGCAGAGGCGGCTTACAACTCAGCAGGCATTGGACCTGATCCTCAGCGATACAAACCCTTGTGACTCAGATGGAGAAGAGATACAAATTCAGCTGGATTCGGACTCTGACTCTGAGCAGTCTTCAGGTAAGATTTGAAACTATTATTGAACTTTTTGGTATGACAAATTTCTTTCTTTCTGCTTTGTCCTGTACTGTGAGTTGCAACACTGGAATTTCTCCATTTTGGTACAAATAAAGGATTTTTTTAATCTTATTTCCAAAACATCCTATTTTCGTCCTCTGAAATTGTGAAATTGTTTACCTTGCAGATGATGAGACTGCTCCACTGCCAGAAAAGAGGGCTCGGTTGGGAAGTGAGAGGACAGAGATGGCTAAAGATGGCACAGTGTGGCATGAAGAACAGCTGGGGACATGTCTCAATTTCACCCCAATAGAACCATACGGCACAGATGGAGAGCCAACTGCTAAGGCCAGAAGAAGTATCCGGACTCGTCTTCAAAGCTTCTTCTGTTTTATAACACTTGAAATGCTTCGTAGCATTCAAGAATGGACCATTCAGCATGCACGGCAAAAGGAGCAGGCAGATTGGTTCATGAACCTCCCAGAACTAATGGCATTTATTGCAATTATTATCTTGCGGGGGGTGAAGAAAGTTCCATCACTACGTGACAATTGGTCAGCAGAGCTGGGAAACCCACGAATCATTGCTACTATGGCCCGAAAGCGCTTCCAAAACATCATGCAACACCTACGCTTTGATAACATGTTCACACGCAGTGAGCGAGTGGAGACAAATAAGTTTGCTGCAATTTCTAATCTGTGGGAATCTTTTGTCAATAACTGCATCAGATCTTATAACCCTGGTCGACACATCACTATTGATGAACAGCTTTTCCCGACAAAGACTCGCTGCAGTTTTCTGCAGTACATTGCAACAAAACCGGACAAATTTGGCATTAAGTTTTGGCTGGCTTGTGACTTGAAATCAAAGTACATTTGCAATATCCTGCCATATCTTGGCAAGGACCCCAGTCGTCCCAGTGGAGAGAGACTCTCTGAGAGTGTAGTGATGAGGCTGATGGAGCCGTTCATGGATAAGGGCAGAACTGTAACAACAGACAATTTTTTTACATCGCTGTCCCTTGCGCAACGACTGCTTAGCCGGAAAACCACCATCCTTGGCACAGTCAACAAGATTCGCCGGGAAATTCCTCAGTCAACTAGACTGAAGGACCACACTAAATTCACCACTCGAGTGTTTTCCACCACTGGTGCAACACTCACAGTATATGCGCCGAAACGGAAAAAGACTGTCTATCTTCTCAGCAGCATGCACAATGTGGTTGAGACTGAGAATACCACCAAAAGGAAGCCAAACACTGTCACACAATACAACACCACAAAGTGTGGTGTGGATGTGATGGACCAGATGGTGCGGGAGTACAGCGTGCGTGCAGGAACACGGAGATGGCCAGTCGCTGTGTTCTACAACATGATCGACATGGCGGCACTGAACGCTCATGTTCTTCATAAGGAATGCACCGGAGTGC
The DNA here is from genome assembly GCF_017639745.1 of Melanotaenia boesemani. Taxonomy (NCBI): domain Eukaryota; kingdom Metazoa; phylum Chordata; class Actinopteri; order Atheriniformes; family Melanotaeniidae; genus Melanotaenia; species Melanotaenia boesemani. Next base: position 2,710,075 of record NC_055705.1, on the reverse strand, counting down.
AGGAGAGAAGAGTGGACTTCCTGGTTGAGCTCGCGAAAGAGTTGGCCAACTCTCATGTGAGTCAGAAGAAGGCACATAAGGAGCAACTGCTTCAGCAGCAACCTCCCACACCTAGCCCTGGGAAAAGGGCAAAATGTCAGGTCAACCATCGATGCAAGAACAATTGCGCAACTGTAAGATGTGTTGACTGCTACAAATACACATGTGGCAAATGCAGGATGGAGATACCATGGAAGTGCCAAGCATGTTTGGACTTAGCACAGACGGACTGCTGAAAGAGCAGAAAAGCCATTCACACAAGGGCATGCCACTGTAGCCTTGTGTAAATATTTGTGAAATTGTTTCATTACTTGCATTATTTTAACTGTTTTGTTGTTTTTTTTATGACAAAAATAAAAAGCATTGGAAAAAATTCACAGTTGTTCTTTTATATCTTTGTCATGTTGACATTTATGCCCTCTTGACTTAGACACTAATGCTTCTGGACATTTTACTCACAGACCCTGCCTGTACCACCACAATCAAAAAATGTTCATTTTAAATATTCAAAATTGTTCATTGCTTGGGCTTTTTGGACATAAGGTACATGAACATTGGGTTAGAAAGTTTGAAAAATTGGTAAAAAATTCTGAAAAATTTGTATTTTTTCATTTGTATGAAAAGAGGAGAGCTGGACCTTTTAAAGTGATTTTTTAAAAAAATATGAATTCATCATTTTGTCATATCATTCTAAATTGTTTGCTTTTTTATTGAAGGCCCACAATGATTATCTTTTTTTTTTTCTTCTAAAAGCACACAAATGTGTCGAGGAGGTATATATCATATATCATATCAAATATATTTTTAATTATTTGAAATATACTAGAATGCAGGAAAACCTTTCTGAATCTGTTTGAGGTCTACTCCAATCTCATACTCAGGGGACCAAGCAGTGTCTCAAGCCAAGCTTTGGGCAAAAGTTGACAGTCCAGTTTCAAGAGTCTACAGTGTCTCCCCTAAGTATGCGCCCTCCTGGGGTGTGCCAGTAATTGACTCGTCTACAAACAAAAGAAGCTGTTCGCAGCTTAAGACAGGATTTTAGCTAAAATCCTACTGGTCAATCGACCCATCTCTGGGTTGTAAAGGTAGAAAGGTCAATTGACCCCTCTCTGGGACTTCTAGTGTTAAATGACCTGACTGACTGAAAGCTGCTCCACACTGATCACACCTGTAAGGTTTCTCTCCAGTGTGAATACGTTGGTGACTTTTTAAATGACCTGACTGACTGAAAGCTGCTCCACACTGATCACAGGTGTATGGTTTCTCTCCAACGTGAATCTTCTGACATCCCTTTGGTCGTGATGCACCAGTGAAAACTTTCTTACAGCCTCCACCACCTCGATGTTTAGGTTTTCTTTGGCCTCCACGTTTCTGTAACGAGCAGGAAGAAAACATTTACAAGTCACCCAAACTAAGTATTATGGACAAGTATTATTCAACCTCAAACATCTGGTAGGTACCACAAACTGATTCTTATTTACAGCTGGATGACTGCAGACACAGAAGCAGGAGGTCATGTAATTCCTTGATCTGTTAGTGTTTGTAGTCTGTGCTAACAACCCAGAAGCTGCTTTACTCTAAGAGAGGTGTCAGTCTAAAACTGAAGATGTTGTCTGGACCAGTCAGGTCACTGTACTGTAAAATGATTTGAATGAATGAAGTCACAAGAATCTTAAAAACACTGATAAGTAGAGAAATGTGGAGAATTTATTTTTTAGATTTCAGATCAAACTTCCTTGTTTTCAAACTCAAATACTGTACTGTTCTCTCTCCAAACTCTGTCCTCAGACTCAGAAAGTCTCTAAAAACAGATTTAATGTGAAGCAGTCTCAAATATGATGCTGACCATACAGATGCTTGGACGTGTGTGTGTCTGTAGTTGAAAGAATGTCCAGATTATAATCCTACCAAAAAAATCTAGTTAAAGACATAATAGAGTTTGATGATTTTCACAGTTGTTATGCTTTAATTAATTTCACCACTTTCTAGTGTGTAAAAATAACATGAACACTTCTTATATGTATTTTTTTATCCATTTATTTCTTCTGGTGCCAAAATCATAAAATGATCCATCCATCCATTTCCTTCCGCTTATCCGGAGTCGGGTTGCGGGGGCAGCTGCCTAAGCATGGAAACCCAGACTTCCCTCTCCCCGGCCACATTCACCAGCTCATCCGAAGGGATCCCGAGGCGTTCCCAGGCCAGCCAAGAGATGTAGTTCGTCCAGCGTGTCCTGGGTCTTCCCCGGGGCCTCTTTCCGGTGGGATGTGCCCGGAACACCTGACCAGGGAGGCATCCTGACCAGATGCCCGAGCCACCTCATCTGGCTCCTCTCGATGTGGAGGAGCAGTGACTCTACTCTGAGCTCCTCCCGGATCACCGAGTTTCTCACCCTATCTCTAAGGGAGAGCCCGTCCACCCTGCGGAGAAAACTTATTTTGGCCGCTTGTATTCGCGATCTTGTTCTTTCGGTCAATACCCACATCTCATGACCATAGGTGAGGGTAGGAACGTAGATCGACCGGTAAATCGAGAGCTTTGCCTTTTGGCTCAGCTCTCTCTTCACCACAACAGACCGATGCAGAGTCCGCATCACTGCAGACGCCGCACCGATCCGCCTGTCGATCTCCCGCTCCATCCTTCCCTTACTCGTGAACAAGACCCCGAGATATGTAAACTCCTCCACTTGGGGCAGGACCCCATCGCAGACCCGGCGAGAGCACTCCACCCTTTTCCGGCTGAGGACCATGGTCTCGGACTTGGAGGTGCTGATTCTCATCCCAGCCGCTTCACACTAGGCTGCGAATCGCTCCAGTGAGAGCTGAAGATCACGTCCCGATGAAGCCAACAGAACCACGTCATCCACAAAGAGCAGAGACCCAATTCTGAGGCCACCAACCGGATCCGGCTGCGCCTAGAAATTCTGTCCATAAAAGTTATGAACAGAATCGTGACAAAGGACAGCCTTGGCGGAGTCCAACCCGCACTGGAAACGATTCTAATTTACTGCCGGCAATGCGGACCAAGCTCTGACACCGGTTGTACAGGGACCGGACAGCTCTTACAAGCGAGTCCGGCACTCCATACTCCCGGAGTACCCCCCACAGGAGTCCCCGGGGAACACGGTCAAATGCCTTCTCCAAATCCACAAAACAGATGTAGATTGGTTGGGCAAACTCCCATGCCCCCTCAAAGACCACAAAGAGGGTGTAGAGCTGGTCCACTGTTCCACGACTGGGACGGAAACCACACTGCTCCTCCTCAATCCGAGGTTCGACTATCCGATGGACCCTCCTCTGCAGCACCCCTGAATAGACCTTACCGGGGAGGCTGAGGAGTGTGATCCCCCTGTAGTTGGAGCACACCCTCCGGTCCCCCTTTTTGAAGAAGGGGACCACCACCCCAGTCTGCCAGTCCAGGTGGACTGTCCCCGATGTCCACGCGATGCTGCAGAGGCGTGTCAATCAAGACAGCCCTACAGCATCCAGAGCCTTAAGGAACTCCGGGCGGACCTCATCCACCCCTGGGGCCTTGCCACCAAGGAGATTTTTAACCACCTCAGCGACCTCAGCCCCAGAGATAGGCGAGCCAGCACCAGCTACCCCAGACTCTGCTTCCTCATCAGAAGACGTGTTGGTGGGATTGAGGAGGTCTTTGAAGTACTCCCCCCACCGCCTCACAACGTCTCGAGTTGAGGTCAGCAGCCCCCCATCCCCACTGTACACAGTGTTGACGGAGCACTGCTTTCCCCTCCCGAGCCGCCGGATGGTTGACCAGAATCTCCTCGAAGCCGTCCGGAAGTCATTCTCCATGGCCTCTCCAAACCCCTCCCACGCCCGAGCTTTTGCCTTAGCGACTGCCGAAGATATAGAAGCAAAGTAAAGTAACCAGTAGGGGTTTGCAATATCGTATCATTCACAACAATATCAATTAGGGCAGGGTGATATGGCCAAAGATACTTATCATGATATAAATTTGAAAATGTGCAATAATGATATAACTGATGATATAATTTACGCTAGACAAAATACTTCAAAACTGCACTTTATGGGTGCACATTCAAAATAGGAACAATTTCTTATCAACTGAACAGGCAGGCATAACCATGTATATGGTTAACAAAAGTAAAACAGAGTTGCTTTGCAACATAAAACTGCAGTGTGCAAAATAAAGAAGTTAAATAAGAAAATTGCAAAAACTCTTGAGTAAACATAAAAATAACATCTAGCTGAATAATGTTACTGTTTATGGAGGTAGAAATTATCTACATTTATTCAAGTTTTAAGATTCTTTGTCAGAAATACTAACATGTTCACAGTTGTGGGCTTAAGGGATGACCTTTGACAAGTTACTGTGTTTCCACCTGTGCTGAACAACCTTTCAGATGCAGAGCTGGTAGCTGGAATGCATAGGTACTTTCTGGCTAATCTGCTGATGTGGGGAAAGTTTACTGTGTCTTTTCCACCACATAAGTGGATCACAGTCACTGTCTACTGGTGGGTTATTCAGATAGGTTCTCAGCTCAGATAAAAACCTTTCTGCAGTTACATCTGTCTTGGCACTAACTGCTCCCTTCAAAAAGCTTCCAGGCTCGTCTTTGGCTTTTTAGCAGCACCCCGACTCATCTAATCACCTGATGATGGAGGAGGGGTTTCTAAAACACCTGGAGCTGTGCTACCCTGGTCTGGCACAAGATGCTCCAGTTCACTAAGAGCTTGGACTTTGCTGGCTTCACTCACCGGGATATTCTGTGTGAAAGCGTGGATCAAGGAGAGAAGCCATGTTACAAAGCCTCTCTGTGACACTGTCTTTGTAGCTTTTGTTCATGTAGTCAAGTATTGCTATTCTTTAGTGCTGGGCAAAGAATAAAGTTTTTAATTGCGATTAATCGCATGACGTGCTGCGATTAATTGCATTGTTACGCGCAAAATGTCTCTTTCCTTCAAAAAAAGGCCTACAGCTATAAAAAGAAAATGCAGTAAGTTTTGGTTTACAAACACGACATCAGGGGTCTCCAACCTGCAACTCTGGAGCTGCAAGTGTCTCTCTCCTTTTATAAAGGTTTTATGCTTTTCTTTGTTTTAAAACCTTAAAAATGGAAATAAAAACGTGGTTCTTCAAAAATAACAAACATCCTATGGTGGCTCTTCATTAAAAATATACATTAAGTTTCCATTTTGAAAAGTCTGGTAACATTTGCGTCTCTAAAGGAGTTTTATTTAGCTGGCTGAGGGAAAAAGGGCTCTTTGGATTGGAAAGGCTGAAGACCCCTGAACTAAACACATAAACAGGTTTAGCAGCAGTTTTCTCTTTAAACAGCAACAGTTAAAATATTTCTTCATGTATAAAATCAAATATTTATGAGAAAGAAGGATGAAATGTTCAGGATTTACTAACTAAAAGGTAGAAAGTCAGCAGGATGGATTTAAAGCTGTGAAGCTGCTTCCTTCTAAACACAGAAGGAACAATATGTGATGAATATCAGCATCAGGTGAACAGACAGAAAGCAGGATGAGAATCTCACAGCTTCTAGATGGTGAGGAGAGAGAAATATTCACAATATGCACAATAACTTCCATCCATGCACCTTCACTGCTTCATTATCCACATTTCTGGCCTTTAAATTCTCTAAACTTTAATTTTTAGTTTGACTGCACCTGCAGCCTCTGCTACCCGGAGTTAAAGGGTTAACATCTCGTTTCCGGTAGCGTCATATGGCAAGCCGTTTGAGCATTTATTCCATATTCTTGATATCAAACATCAGTTTCCTTCACTAACTTGCATTATGCACAAACTAGTTAACATGTGCTCATATTTTATGGGCATTTTTAATAGACTAGTGGAACTCAAAATCTGACTAGTAACAGTTTTTTAACAGCTAGTGACACTTTTGTGCAAGTAGTTTGAACAGAAGTTGTACAAGTGAGGCCACTTGCTATAATAGTCAAATAAAATGAATATCTTGTCAGCGTTTTAATGCACTAGTAGGACTTTGGACCAAACTAGTTGACTAGTATGTTTTACTTGTTAACTAGTGAACTGCACAATATCAGCATGTTAACTAGTCAACATATAGTCTTCTCCTCTAGTTAACTAGTGGCCAACAATAATCTGCACTAAATTACCAGGTGAAGCCCAAATGTTTAACTAATTATCTAGTAAAGATAAAAAAGCTTACTATTTAATTAGTAAATGCCAGTTTTGATCTTACTAGAGAACAAGTGTGACTAAAGATGGATTACTAGTTAACTAGTAAAGCCAAAATACCCTCTAGCAATACTAGTAAGTGACATACCTTCTCAGCTTGTGAACACCTGACTGACGAAATCATCACTAGTGGACTAGTTAAAACGTAGCACTCCCTAGTTCAACTAGTTAATTATATGCAAATAAATAGGTGGGGCAAAGGCTTATTGAGGCCTCCCATTGGCTCCCCAATTCAAAATTTAAAATGCCTACAAATCATATCTCCAGGATTTCATTACAGCCCACCCAGTTCATTACCATTTGAGATACTAGCTAACATGTGGTCCAGTGAACTGCAAATAGCCACCTAGTGGCTGCAAGTTGCAGCTTACACGTAAACTTGTAAAGACAAAGTGCTAACTAGTTGACTAGTTGAAGTATATTTTGATGTTACATGTTCACTAGTGAGACTAAAGACCATGGACTAATTAACAAGTGTAAAAAAAATGCTAACATGTAAAACAAATGACTTACTAGTAGCATATACTTATCCACAAGTAACAAGAAATGAATAACTAGTTAAAGGACAGATCTAACATGTAAGAAAAATGACCAACATGTCATACCAAAAGCTTTACATGTTTGACAAATAGTCTGGCTGGTAGGAGACAACACTCTCCACTTGTTTACGTGTGCAAAACAGAATAGGTGTCACTAGCTTACTAGTCACTATTTTGGTAGCTGACTAGTTCACTAGTAAAATTGTAATTGTGTTACTTGTTAAAGAATGAAAAAACAAAAGTGGAACTCATAAACAATTTGTGCCTCACAAGCTAACAAGTAAATCTTTATGTCTTACTTGTTAACTTGTAAAATAAAAAGTAAACCTTAGCTAGTCATCTAGTTGGCATTTTTGTCTTGATAAGTTGGCATGTAACCTCTTAAAACCTTATCATATTGCTAGATCAGTAAGAAAAGACCGTAGCTAGTGCAACTAGTAAGGATTTGGACCTATAGTTAACATGTAAAGAGAAATAAGCTGCCCCTAGTTAACTTGCATAATCTTAATGTCAGCAGGTTCACGTGTATATTGTATGTAAAGAGGCGGGAGAAGGATTCTGATTGGTCAGTGATCAAACTGTGTGCTTCAGAACCTTAAAGGGCCCTTTTCTAATAATGTGATATAATAAGAATAATACACTGCTCACAAAAATTAAAGGAGCACTTTAAAGAAACACATTAGATACATCAGATCTCAATATGAAGTTGGATATCTATACAAATAACGACAGGGCAATGTCTTAGGAACAAAAGGATGCCAAGTCTTTTAATGGAAATAAAAGTTTTCAGCCTACAGAGGGCTCAATTGTGTAGACACCCTAAAATCAGAGTGAAATGAAGATGTGGCAGGCTAGTCCATTTTTTCAAAAACTTAATTTCTGCAACTCAAAATGCTTTTCAGTATCTTGTGTGGCCCCCACGAGCTTGTATGCATGCTTGACAACGTCGCGGCATGCTCCTAATGAGACGACGGATGGTGTCTTGTGGCATTTCCTCCCAGATCTGTGTGAGGGCATCCCTGAGCTGTTGTACAGTCTGAGGAGCAACTTGGCGGCGCCTAATGGATCGAAACATAATGTCCCACACATGTTCTATTGGGTTTAAGTCAGGGGATCGTGAAGGCCATTCAATTGTTTCAATTCCTTCATCCTCCAGGTACTGCCTGCATACTTTTGCCACATGAGGCCGGGCATTGTCGTGCATTAGGAGGAAACCAGGACCTACTGCACCAGCGTAGGGTCTGACAATGGGTTGAAGGATTTCATCTCGATACCTTATGGCAGTCAGAGAACCATTTCCTAGGCAGTAGAGGTCTGTGCGTCCCTCCATGGATATGCCTCCCCAGACTATCACTGACCCACCACCAAACCTGTCATGCTGAACGACGTTGCAGGCAGCATAACGTTCTCCTTGTCTTCTCCAGACTCTTTCACGTCTATCACAGGTGCTCAGGGTGAACCTGCTCTCGTCTGTGAAAAGTACAGGGCGCCAGTGGCGGACTTGCCAATTCTGGTGTTCTTCAGCAAATGCCAGTCTAGCTCCACGGTGCTGGGCAGTGAGCACAGGGCCCACTACAGGACGTCGGGCCCTCAGGCCACCTTCATGAAGTCTGTTCCTGATTGTTTGGGTAGAGACATTCACACCAGTGGCCCTCTGGAGGTCATTCTGTAGGGCACGAGCAGTGCTCAGCCTGTGCCGCCTTGCACAAAGGAGCAGGTATCGGTCTTGCTGATGGCTTGAGGACCTTCTACGGCCCTGTCCAGCTCTCCGAGAATAACCACCAGTCTCCTGAAATCTCCTCCATGTTCTGGAGATTGTGCTGGGAGACACATTAAACCTTCTTGCTGCAGCACGTGTGGATGTGCCATCTTGGAGAAGTTGGACAACCTGTGCAACTTCTGTAGGGTTAAGGAATCGCCTCATACTGCCAGTAGAGATAATTACTCAAGCCAAAACCAGCACGAGTGAAAAATCAGCCAAAAAAGATCAAGAGGGAGAAACTTGAAATGACCCTCCACATGTAAAACCAGTCCTGTTTTGAGGGTTTTCTGATTGTTGCCACTGTGGTGCACCTGTTGTTAATTCCATGAACACCAATACAGCTGACAGTGATTAACGATGCCCTCAGCTGCTTAACCAACCAGAAAATTATCAGACAGGTTTAACTGATTTCATGCCAGGCCCAATAAAAAAAGTGTTCCTTTAATTTTTGTGAGCAGTGTAATATCATCATCATCATCATGACCAGTTGTTGTTTGTGTGCACAGCGACAGTGTGTGAGGGAAACTATAATAAATTTATTTTTTAAATGGCTATGTATGTATTTGTGTGAAGGTTTGTTTTATTTTAATATGCAGACTCCTCCCACAGCAGCTTTAGTTTTATTCAGAACGAGTTGCAGACACCTGGACACACGTCGCTCCTTCTCCATCATTTTCTATGTAAACTTGCGCGAGGAAGTGAAAATCACTGCCCTCCTCCAGCCAAGCGACAGGCGACAGTCGTGCATGTAAAATGTTGCGTTCGTGCACGCAGACGTGCACACGGGGGCTTGCGACGCAACACAAAAAAATAGAAAAATGTTCAGTTTTTGTAAGTAGCGACTAAATAATCCACCAGCTCCCAGAGTCACAGAGAGACAAACGTTATAAACAAACAGAACTTTTTTCTCTATTAACACAGTGAACAATCCGGGATTTAAGAACCTCATCAACACTTTGGAGAAACGGCATCACTGCCGTCTCACCACCATGTTAGTGGACTTGTCTCTTTCTTCCCTGTATGATCAGTGTAGTGAGGGTGTGTGAAAGACGTGGTGACAGTCCGATGTTTCGCCACCGCTACCTGTGGTAAAGCCGCACCAGAGCCGTATAGAAATGTCGCGCTACATTTTATTGACGTGGATTTCAACGTGAAAACGAAATGTCTCCAGACTATTTTTTTCCAGATCAGACCAAGCGGAACAAAGCTGCTGGTCTGAGACAAACAATAGCTATGGAGACCTGGTGGAAAGAAACTAGTCGGCATTACCACAGTAAACACTTCAAATGCCCCCCCCCCCAAAACCTCTTATCTATAAACGTGTTAAATAATCGAGATCTCAATTTCAGTCAAAATAATCGTGATGATCATTTTTCCCATAATCGAGCAGCCCTAGTGCATACAGTCCTTGTAAGTAAAATTGTACACATGAAGTAATGCTCTGTGTTCTTCTTGTGTTGAAAGGTTTACTTTGCAGTGCTTCTGTTGGGCAGAATTTCCCAAACAGCAGACATCTCAGTTTTAGTCTTCAGGACAAAAATACTTTAGTTTTAGTCACATTTTAGTCATGACTAAGTTTGATAGTTTTAGTCCAGTTTTAGTCCAATAAAAAATGTATTAGTCTTTTAACAAATGAATTTAGGTCAATAATATGTATTAAAAAGTGGAATAAAGGTCGACAGGTTATAACAAGTAATTCATAAAACAAGTTAACCTTAAAGCTTTTACATAATAACCAGGTCCTTTACCAGACTGAAAGCTTTAGCCGAGACTTTCCCATCAACAGGGATGAAATGCTGCCGTGTTTTACTTAAAATGCTGTTGGACAGAAACCTTTAATTTCTATATTTCAGCTTTTTTCATGAATTGATGCTTCATCATACAAACATGTCACACAAGAAAATAGCAGATCTATAAGTTTAACATACAGCAACACATTGTGTTTGGTTATTTTCATCAATATTTAGAAAATTAAAGGAAGGTTTTTAGACTTAGAAGGTTTCCAACCAACAGCAGATACTTTCTGATCTACTTAGGGTGATGCTTTGTACAGATAAAGTTCTAACTGTGGAATCAGTTACTCCAAAAAAGCAAAGAGCAACAACATCCTGACTTTGGTAACTGTGGCTTTATTTCTGAGAATTTTCTGAAGTGTAAAACTCCACCCTGAAGACACACATGTCCACAATATCACAATATGAGCAAAGGATGAGGAACACATGCTCAACGTGACCTGGTCTGCCAGTGAAATTATGATGGATTATAGTTAAAATATGTCCATGTATCGTTTCATCGCTTCCACCAAACCCCTTCAATTTAATGAAGACAAGACAGATTATTCTGTTTGGTAGCAAAGAGAAGAGGGTCAGCATGTTCAGAGAATATAAACCTAGCAGAACTCTTAGATCCAAAGACTCTGGTCAACTAGTCCAGACCAGAGTCCAGACTAAACATGGAGAAGCAGAATTTAGCTGTTATGCTGCAAACAAGTGGAACAAACAGACATTTTTAGATCCAGCTTAAAAATATTTCTTTTCTCATGCGCCCATGCATGAATTCTGAACAGTAACATTATAACTTAACGTTAACATTAGCAGCTAACATGAGGGCCTGCAGTTTTAGCGTTAGCAGCTAACATGAGAGCATACGGTTTTAGCGTTCGCTGCTAACGTGAGAGCCTGCGGTTTTAGCGTTAGCTGCTAACGTGAGAGCCTGCGGTTTTAGCGTTAGCTGCTAACGTGAGAGCCTGCGGTTTTAGCGTTCGCTGCTAACGTGAGAGCCTGCGGTTTTAGCGTAAGCTGCTAACGTGAGAGCCTGCGGTTTTAGCGTTAGCTGCTAACGTGAGAGCCTGCGGTTTTAGCGTAAGCTGCTAACGTGAGAGCCTGCGGTTTTAGCGTTCGCTGCTAACGTGAGAGCCTGCGGTTTTAGCGTTCGCTGCTAACGTGAGAGCCTGCGGTTTTAGCGTTCGCTGCTAACGTGAGAGCCTGCGGTTTTAGCGTTCGCTGCTAACGTGAGAGCCTGCGGTTTTAGCGTTCGCTGCTAACGTGAGAGCCTGCGGTTTTAGCGTTCGCTGCTAACGTGAGAGCCTGCGGTTTTAGCGTTAGCTGCTAACATGAGAGCCTGCGGATTTAGCGTTAGCTGCTAACATGAGAGCCTGAGGTTTTAGCGCTAGCTGCTAATGTGAGAGCCTGCGGTTTTAGCGGTGGCAGCTAACGTGAGAGCCTGCGGTTTTAGCGGTGGCAGCTAACGTGAGAGCCTGCGGTTTTAGCGGTGGCAGCTAACGTGAGAGTCTGCGGCTTTAGTGTTAGCTGCTAACGTGAGAGCCTGCGGTTTTAGCGTTAGCTGCTAACGTGAGAGCCTGCGGTTTTAGCGTTAGCTGCTAACGTGAGAGCCTGCGGTTTTAGCGTTAGCTGCTAACGTGAGAATCTGTGGTTTTAGCATTAGCTGCTAACGTGAGAGCCTGTGGTTTTAGCGTTAGCTGCTAACGTGAGAGCCTGCGGTTTTAGCGGTGGCAGCTAACGTGAGAGCCTGCGGTTTTAGCGGTGGCAGCTAACGTGAGAGTCTGCGGTTTTAGCGTTAGCTGCTAACGTGAGAGCCTGCGGTTTTAGCGTTAGCTGCTAACGTGAGAGCCTGCGGTTTTAGCGTTAGCTGCTAACGTGAGAATCTGTGGTTTTAGCATTAGCTGCTAACGTGAGAGCCTGTGGTTTTAGCGTTAGCTGCTAACGTGAGAGCCTGCGGTTTTAGCGGTGGCAGCTAACGTGAGAGCCTGCGGTTTTAGCGGTGGCAGCTAACGCGAGAGTCTGCGGTTTTAGCGTTAGCTGCTAACGTGAGAGCCTGCGGTTTTAGCGTTAGCTGCTAACGTGAGAGCCTGCGGTTTTAGCGTTAGCTGCTAATGTGAGCAGCAACACACTGCAATAGTTTACAGGAGAACGTAATCCACATTGGTGAATGAAAACATCTGAGTTTGACATCATCTGGACAAGAGTAGCTGATTTTGGACGGAGGAGACACAGGAAACCAGTGCAGAGTCTCAATAAGTCACATGAAAGTAAGCTCACGTCACTGGAAACGGACGTAATAACCCATAAGAGTCCAACATGACATGTTTGTCACATACAGATTGTGAGACATTTTGCTTCAATTTATGGTATGAACTTTGCTTAAATTCCTGTTGAACACAATCTGATACTTGTATTTTGTCCCCTAATAGATACCCAGAAGCAGAAAACCACATTATAATATGTTTAAACTATCACATGGTAATAAATGGTAGATTAATGGATTTAATATTCTTAGTAGATTTTATTAACTTTAACACGTTATCTGAGACCTGAACTTTAAGAATATGTAGAGTGACTCCACAGAATGAAACAGTTTTATCAGGATAAAACTTTGTGTTAAATATGAGATGAACCACAAACCGCTAGTTGAAAGATGAAGAAGAGCAACAACAAAGTAGGGCTGGACGATTAAACGCATTTTAATCTCAATTACGATCTGGGTTTTCAACGATCATAAAAATGAAATGATTATTTTCTCAGTTTCCTCTTTTGCTGTTTTCAGCTGTAAATCGAGCGGCGCTGGCATCGCAGAGCACTGCTGCAGACTCCTCCCACCGCCCCAACCGCTTTGCTTTAATTCAACTCCAGTTGCAAACACCTCTCAAGTTATGGGCTGGACACACGTGTTGGTGGCGTGTCTCTCTCATGAGCATTTTCCTTCTTGGAGGGAATCTGGATCCAGTTTGATAAGATGTAGAGAAAAAGTGCAGCAGGTAGAATTGTGTGAATGAGTTTAATGCGGCTCTATGGAGCATCGTTGTGGAGCCGAGGTCGTTCTCCCTGATAGGAAATGTTTCCCCTGGACGAGAGAACATGCACTCGTTCAATAGAGCTGGATCCTCCTGACTACGCTCTATTTCACCACGGAAACAGAAAAATAACAGCATGCAGGTCCCTTCACTTCTTGTTTGAGGCTTGTTGTTCCCTCACTGAGGTGTGCTTGAGTCTGGACCAACTCTTAAACTATTGGTTTCTAATGAGAGAGAAGAGCTGCTGAAACATTAAAACAATCATAGTGTCGCCTAAACTCTCATTTCCTCCAACATCAGCTTCATCATCATTTAACAAAGTTCTCATGCATGAACGTCATGACGTTGACGACACAGATCCTGGAAAGAAGTGACGTCCAATAACACGCTGGAGAAGTTTAGAAGCGAACTACCATCCAGATCACCTGGAAGGACTTTTACTCTCTTTGTCTCCGTTTACTTGATATGAAATATAACAGAATTTAATACGTTTAGTCCATGTTTCCATCGTAAACAAGAAGCTGTTTCTGGATGTTTCTGATCCAAAACGTGGCCTCCATGAAGGGAAAATAGGACGTGAACGTCTTTGCATTGACAGCAGAAAGTTCCATCCCATCATACAGTCGCTCATATCGTCTCTCTTTGAAGCCCAATCTCTGTTCAAACATCAGCTTTTTATTTCCACGCAGGCTGGATCATGTTTCATCACTCTAGTAAATATCATCCCTTTCTCCCTCCGAGAATGTTAGCTTCATCCATGTCTCTGAACTCTCCATTGGAGTGAGTGACAGCTTGTTTGTCTCTGTGTTGGTCCTGTGATGGACTGGTGACTCCAGGGTGGAAACTGTCTCTCAGCTGGTAGCAGCAGGGATGGCCTCCACCCCCCCACCACCCTGTGTTGGACTAAGCAGGGACAGCAAATGAACGAATGGATGGAAGTGAAGCAGAGACACGTGCTGTGGTCGATGTTTATGGCTGATTTTTCTTTATAAAACCAGTTTGCTCTTTCTAGAAAGACCAGTGTGTTCAAACTGGAATTGTTTTATTTTACACACAGATCGTGTTTCATTTCTCTAGTAAATATGAGGACCTTTCTTCTTTATTTACTAAAGTTTTATGGGGAAACAGATTCTTGCTGAAGGACAAATACAGTCGACCAGAATCTGAATCCACAAACAAGTTTAGTAGAGAAAAATTAAATCTCCTCATATTTACTAGAATAACCACAGATGAGCTGACATGTGTGTAAACATGAGAAATAAATAAAAACACTGACGTTTGGACTGAAACTGTGTATTATAGTTAGGGGAAACTATATCTGGTAAAAGGGAAAATACTACCAGAAAAATCTACTATTGAAATCCCGTGTAAAGACAGAAACCTGTAAATCTTTACTAGAATAATGAAACATGATCTGAAATATGAACAAAACTAAAGTTGATGTTAGAAAATACTCTGTGTGTTAAAGAAAAGGACTAAACTTTTAGTCCAATATAGAAAAAGCTTATTTATTAGAAAAAGAGGTTTTGACTAAAGTAAAAAAGTAAATAAAAAGTTATGTAGAGCTAATTTAAAATGGTGGAGTTGAACTAAAACTATTAAATAACGTGTAGAGTTCTGCTTTCTACATGTTTCATATCAAGTAAACTAACTGAGATTAACAATCATTACAGGTCGGGATGTAACGATGCTTCGTGAATCGGTTAAAAATCGGTTAAAACTGGTTAAAACGTCAATCGATGTAGAAAATAAATTAATCGATTAGTGAAGACCTGTAAATAAACTCCTGAATGCACAGTACGCAAAGTACGTAATCTGACACGCTTGACCCAGACGTCATTGCGTATTGCATTTGTGGACTGCGGCAGCGCCAATAAACTAGAAGCAAGCATGGCGACAGCAGGCAACTTTGAAATAGAAGACGCTTCTGCCAATTTGAAGTCAGCAGTGTGGCAGCATTTTGGCTTTCCTGTGTTCACAAGTGAAAATGGCAAGCGAATTACCGACAAGACAAAAACAGCATGTAAGCATTGCAAGAAACTGATAACGTACACAAGTACGACCAATATGTTACATGTTAGCCGGCACCACAGCGAGCTAGCCATGCCGCCAACACCACCGCAGGAGCGAAGACTAGCAAAGGGACAAACTACACTAACAAACACATTTGCTAGTCCTCTCACCCACAACAGCCCAAGGGCCAAGGCTATTACAAGGTCCATCGCTGTTTATATAGTAAAAGACATGAGGCCGTTTTCAACTGTCGAAAATGAGGGCTTTCAAGAAATGATTAGAACTTTAGAACCGAAGTACTCCATTCCATCACGCCCACACTTCAGTCAGATGGTGATGCCCGAACTTTACAGGCAAGTCAAAGCCCATGTTGTTGAGGTACTTGGAGAGGCTACTAATGTAGCGATCACTACAGATGGATGGACATCAAGGGCAACACAAAGCTACGTTACAATCACGGCTCATGTGAGGGATGTGTGTGCTGTATGTGTGTGTGGGTGTGTATGAAGGTGTAGGTGTGTGCGTGTATGTGTGTGTGAGTGGTGTGCGGGTGTGTGTGTGGAGGTCTATGTGGGATGTGTGTGTGGGTGTGTGTGAAGGTGTGTATATATGAGTGTGTGCACGTGGAGGTCGAGGTGTGTGTGGAGGAGTGAAGGAGTGGGTGGAGGCGTGAGTATGTATGGAGGTGCTTGTGTGTATATGCGGGTATGTATGTGAGTGCGTGTGTAGTGGTGTATGTGTATGGAGGGGTATGAGAGTGTGTGTGTATGTGGGCACCGGTGTGTGTGTTTATAGGTATGTGCGTGAAGTGTGTGTGTTGAGGTATGTGCACGTATTGAGGTGTTGGTGTATAGAGGTGTGTGAGAGGGTGTGTGAGTGGCTGGGGAAAAAAAAAAAAAAAAAAAGAGTGTGTGTGCGTTTGCAGGGGGTTAGGACGTGTCCTCTGGGGGGCGCCCTGGCCGGGTGTTGGGGGCGTGGGCCTGGGGTTCCCTTCCTTTGCCTCGCCCCCCTCCCACTCAGAAAGAGGAAAGTGGCCCCTTGGGCTGGTGGCTGGCACCTGGGGGGGTTCGTGGCGTGCCTGGGTTGGGGTGCCTGCTCCGGGCCTGTGGCGCCCTTCAGGGCCGGCGGGGGACGGGGGCGCCCTAAGCCACTGGCGGGTCGCCTTCCAGGGGGGAGGCTTACTCCCCTCTGGACCTACATCTCCTGACCCCTCCCCTCCCCCACTCTTCACTACATACACAAGTAGGGCTGTGGGAGGTGTGCTTGTTGCGCTGGGCGGGGCAGGGGGGTCATCATAGTGGCCCTGTTGCTTCGCCGAGCGGCAGCATGCCTCCCAGCTTTTAATTCCACTTAGTCACTGAGCACAAATAACATTTGCAACATACAAACACGTTTTGGGGGGTGGAACATGCGAGGTCAGGTGGGTGGGACTGCTCAGGTGGCCCCGCCCCCTCCTCAATGCAGTTACTGCCCCCCAATTTTAACCCTCTTTTTTTAATTTCAAACAGCACATAATATATTCCATCACTAGTGGGGGAGGGAGGGGGAATGGGGTCTTCAAGCGCCCCTGTCTCCATGGAAGGCCCGGGGGCGGGGCGGGCCGGGTGGCCTGTCGCGTTGGCCCGGGGCGTAGGCGGGCTGTCCCGGGGGGTTTTGGCTGCTGGCCCTGGGGGGAAGGTGCTGTTTTGGGGGTGGGGAGTGGGGGGCGGGGGCGGGGTGGGGGCCTGGTTCGTGTCTCCTCGCCTCCTGGCTGGGGCTGTCCCCCCGCGGCGTGGGGTGGCGGGAGGATGGTGGTGGGGGGATGGTGTTTGTGTGTGTGTGTGTTGGGGGGGGGGGTGTGTGGGTGGGAGAGTGGTGTGGGTGTGGGGGGATGGGTGGTGGAGGGATGGTGTGTGGGAGGGTGGGGTGTGTGGAGGTGGATGCGTGGTGTGTGGGAGGGGGGGTGGTGTGGGTGTGGGAGGATGAATGGTGGAGGGATGATGTAGGTGTGGGAGGATGGGGTATGTGTGGGAGAATGTATGATGCAGGGATGGGGGAGTGTGTAGGAGAGGGAGGACGGTGTATGCGTAGGAGAATGATGTATGTGTGGGAGGATGGGTAGTGGAAGGATGGTGTGTGTGTGTGTATGTGGGAGGTGTGAAGGTGGATGAATGGTGTATGAGAGGGAGGATGGTGTATGTGTGGGAGGATGAGTGGTGGAGGGATGATGTGTGTGTGGGAGGATGGGGTAGGTGTGGGAGAGTGTATGGAGGAAGGATGGTGAGTGTGTGGGAGGAAGGATGGTGTGTGTGTGGAAGGATGGATGGTGGAAGGATGGTGTGTGTGTGTGGGAGGACAGAGTATGTGAGGGTTGAATGGTGTATGCGTGGGAGGATGAATGGAGGAGTGGAAGGAGAGTGTGTGTGTTTGTGTGTGTGTGTTGGTCTGGGGGGGGGGGGCAGGACTGGTTCTCGGGGTGTGCGGCTGGGCGCTGGGGTGTGGGGCTGGCCTCTGGTGGTGGCCGTCTGGGCGGGCTGGGTCCCCCCGGGTGGCGTGCTGGCCGTCTGGGCGGGCTGGGTCCCCCCGGGTGGCGTGCTGGCCCTCGGCCTGTGGGGGGGGGGGGGGGGGGGGGGTGTCCCTGCGCTCCTGGGCCCGGGCCCTCTGCCCCGTCTGTCCCGGGCGGCCGGTGCCCGGGGGGGGTCGGGGACTGCTGGCCTCGGCCCGCCGGGGCCGGTGCCCTGTGTCCGCGGGGCGGCTCCTGCTGGGGTCTCCTGCTGCTGCCTTCCTGGGCGGGCGAGTAGTCGTCTCTGTGGACCGGTCGGGATCTGTTGCCTGCGGGGGGGCTGGTGGCCTGGGTCTCGGGACCGCTGGCCTGACTCTGGCCTCTGTTCAAGTGAGGTGGCATCTGCATGATCACTCTGCATGGTCACTCCTTCCTGAACGTCTCCACACAGTCTTTGCGTCGCCGTGTGGCCGAGTTCTCCAACACATCCACACAGGTTTCTCTGCGCGTGTTCTTGAATACAGCAGTTTCACTTATATCTATTATCATATTTTTTTTCTTTTTTTTTTTATTGTTTCTGTTCTTATTATTATTATTACTCTTACTCTTATTATTATTATTGTTACTATTATCAACTAGTTGTGTAATGACCTACTGGCTAGGATGATCTTAGCTATATATGTTGTAAGTAGTATGGATTACATGGTCTTCTGTATGATGTTTCAAGTCCCCACCCGCACTCCCCACACCCTTTCTGTCCCTCTCTCTCCCCTCCCTCTTCTCTCTATCTTTTCTCTCTCTCTCTCTCTCTGTCCCCTCCGGTCGAGTCCAGCATTAAGAGTCTGATTTAATAAAGTTTTTCATGTCATCAAGAGGGACTTTATACATGTAGTATAAATCCCTGCTTGATAGAGTAAAATTGCCCAGCACCAGACGGCAGCCAGACAATCATTCTGTTTGCAACGATGCTGGACAAGACAGGTTTAAAAAAAAATAAATAAAAAATAAAAAAAAAAATAAAAAATACAATCACGGCTCATGTTATCACCACAGAGTGGGAAATGGTAAGCTTTGTGCTTCAAACGCGTCCTCTATTTGAAACACACAGTGGTTCTAACATTGCGCAAGTACTAAGAGACGCTGTGTCGGAATGGAAGCTAGAACGACCAAAACATGGCATCGCTGTTGTCACGGATAATGCGCGGAATATGGAAGTTGCAGTAAGAGATGCTGGACTGAAGCCCCATATTAAGTGTTTCGCCCATACGTTAAACTTAGCAACACAAGCAGGGTTGGCTGTGCCCCGTGTGTCTCGCCTTTTAGGTCGAATCAGGCGCATTGTCAGCTTCTTTCACCGCAGCCCTTCTGCAACCGCTGTGTTAGCATCCAAACAAAAGGCACTTAACCAGGACAACCGACACAAGCTTATTATGGATGTTACAACACGCTGGAACAGCAGTCTGGATATGGTAGAACGTTTTTTGGAGCAACAAGCAGCGGTGGCAGCAGACATAAGACGAAATGCTCGTGAGATTGACACACTGGATAGCTCTGACATCCGTGATGTTGAGGATGTTGTTAAACTTCTTAAACCTTTAAAAACAGCCACTACTGTGCTCAGTGATGAACATAACCCCACAGTATCCCTCATATTGCCCCTGAAGCACATGATTGAGCAGACCATGAGACAATATGAAGACGACTCGGTCACAGTGACTTCTATAAAGGCGGCTATCCTGAGCAACCTATCGGACAGATATGCAAGGGAATACCATCATCTGTTAGAGTGCACTGCAGTTGACCCCAGATTTCGCACCCTTCCTCATCTAGAGGAAAACCAGCGTCAGAATGTGTTCCAGAGGCTGAAGGATAAAGCTTTGCAGCTACATAACCAGGTATTAACCACATTCCATTTTATTATTATAAATATTAATATTTATATGCTGTAAAAATGCTCAAATAACATTTATAGTTATGCATTTTCTATTAAATCAAATACAAAATTATGCACAATATTTTTGCCTTTTTCCTTTAGTTTATTTTCCTGATTTGTAGATCTTTTTGTGTTTTTACTTTGTTTATAGACCAGCTATGTGGAGAACACAAGTGATGCAGGAACAGAACCCAGTGCTTCAACACCTGCAGCACAGCAGGTTACTGAGCTGACAGACACAGCACAGCCAAGTCCTCCCCCTCCCAAGAAAACAGCCTTGGAAGATCTTCTAGAAGGGACTTTTGTGACAACTGCACAGGCAGCTCCAGGCAACCACATGAATGGGGTTGAAACAGAAATTTCAAGGTACAGAAGTGAAGCACCGATACCTCTCACAAGCTGTCCACTCAAGTGGTGGAAGGAGAATAGTGAGATTTACCCACTACTTTCTCCCCTGGCTAAAGCCTATCTCACCACACCAGCCACCTCTGTACCAAGTGAACGCGTCTTCTCAACTGCAGGAGACATGAGGCGCATTCCGACAGAGAAGTTCTAAGAACGCAGTTCTAATAACTGTCCTAGTTCTAGGAACTACCTTCTCCAGGGGAACTGTTTCATGCTGCATTCATACATGAGTTGGGGGCGGTAGCGGGGCCGATGTGACACATACGTCTGCGACAGTGATGTGGGACTTTAGCGCCACATAACAACAAAACAAACCCACTAAAAACAAAACAACACAGCAAGCTAATATGGAGAACAAAGAGATCGTCGTGTTCATGCTCTGCTTGATGGAGATGTTACTGATGGACTATAAAATCGGGCGTCTCACGTCGACGCTGGAAGGCTCCTGAAAGTCAGAAGATGAAGAATCCAGCGGCAGGAGATACACCGCAGACAAAGGAGACGACGTGTAAGTTTAACTTATTAAACATGCGCCGATTGTATACGTGTCTTATGAGTAAATATTTCAGACGGTTTTCTACTGTCTGTGTTGAGCAGATTACAATAAGTAAATATTTCAGACGGCGGGTTTATTGTAACTCGTGTTCTGTTTCAGACGTTGCTGCAGCTCATTGAACTCCTCACCGTCCAGCTGGTCCAGAACAAAGCTAATAACTGGTGGGAAAAGGTTGTTCTCAATTTTACCAATGAGCAGTGGATAGAGAATTTCCGTATGTCCAGGGAGACATTTCAATACATCTGTGGCCGCCTGAAGCTGCACTGGAGAGGATGGACACAACCACCTGCTGCAGATACTGAAGGAGATGGAGAACAGCCTGGATGCTTTACCTCCTGCCTTCCAGCTAATCACTACACACCTCTTCATAATAAGCATCATGTTCTGGAAGGTCGACAGACAGAACATCCATAGAAAATGCATCATTTGTTCATTTTTTTTTTTTTTTTTTTTGTGTGTTATGTGCAAAATAAAGATCTCATCATCTGCTATTAAGCTTTGTGTGTTTTATGGAATCATCAGTAGAAAGATGAAGGAGTAATCCGTCAGTGAAGGGTTGGTTGTGACTAGAGTGCCTCTAGAGAGAGAGTGGCGCCACCGGAAGCTCAAAACGCTTGCCGATCACGTGGTCCATGTAGCCTCCAAAAGTTCCAGGAAGTGCTTGGCGGCCAATACAAAATAATAGGAAAACTACGACAATCTGTAAATAATGATCAATGAAGGCTTTGCTTTGCAATATTTTTATAGTTGTGTTCATTGATATGAATCATCAAAGTTTTACTAAACCTGTTTGACATCAACAGCAATGTAAATCTAATATTTTCTGTTTTTTTAACTTTATCTTTCAGACTGAGGCATACCAACAGGTGACGACAATGATTTACCAATTGACTACACAATAAATCTAGGCTCACAGCATAATGATAACTGATGATAACTCTTTTCAAAGACCATATCATTGGGCAGTTTATTTTTAAAGGTCCCATATTATACACTTTATTCCCAATCTGAGACCATTCATTAATATCTAAATGAAATATTTCCGCCATGGTATGGACAAATCGACCCTCAGTTTGAGTGCAGCGGCTTCTCTTCACCTCCCTCTTTTTAGCAGCTTCAGAAATGTGCCGTTTATGGTGGGCGGAACCCTGGTGGAGCAGCTCAGCTGTTGGCTCCGCCCATCGCATCGCCCGTCATGAGGTGATTGACAGGTTAGGCCTTAGCGGTTACTAGACGCTGATTACAGCGTAGTGAAGGATAAACAAACGCCGGAACACCGGAACCCATTCCTGAAGCCCCCATTCCCGACCCAAACCGTGACGCATGGAGAACACAGCTAGCTACGCTCATCAATCTGATGCACAATGGCACCGGATACAAACAGTAGAAACAGTGACTTGGCTACATTTACAACAGTGCTAATATATTTTCAAGCTATCAGACTAATAAGGCCGAAACGATAAAATAACTGCCAGCTCTTACCTCTCCAGCTGTGTCACGGACAGTTGGTATTGAACCTGGCTTCAGCTTCAAACGGTTGGCGAAGCCTGCTTTCCATGCCCCCATGTTGTGGAAACAGTCCTCTTTGAAATGCTGGCCACAGTCATGCAAAACCTTTGGAAGTTTTCCGGGTACATTTCCTCCAAAAATAAAATTAATCCACTCAGTCCTCGTGGGTTCAGTGGATGGAAGTAAAAAAACGTTTTCGTGTTCATTTATGCAGCCACAAACAGAACAGTGCTTCTGTCGCTTAGCCATGTCCGCTAACGAGGGTTGCCGAAAAGGATAAACACTGTGCGCTAGGTGATTTTTAGAGGGCGGGCTTTGAGAGCCGGTAGGCGGGTCCATCGCTCTGTGGGGAGTGGTTATTGTCCCTTATGACGTCATAACGTACACGCTTTCAAACAAGCTCATTTCAGCGCTTACTTCCCTAGAGGTGGAGCAGGGGGGAGAGAGAGCGCCTGAAAGAGTTTCACACTTACGGGTCTCCTACACATGCGGGGGGACCAGTATGACTGTTCCAAAACCATTAAAAAGTGAATTTTGCATAATATGGGACCTTTAAATTAAACAGATCACAGGGAGATTTATATGGTTGAGGTTGCAGAATATAGAAAAAAAGAGGAAACAACACTTAAAAGTGGCCAAACCAGGAAGGTGAAGAAGAACAGTATCCCAGTTAACGTCAGGCAACCCCAGAACTGATAATACAACATAATTAATATATAATAGTATAATATATAGTGAATATATATGACTGAACTTTTCACCCTGCAATATCAAATGACAGCCCTAATATTGTATAATTGTATGGGCTGTACTATTCCACAAAACAGCTCACTTTCTAGTTATTATGTAAAATGAACGGTGTAATTATTGGCCTGGTCTTTAGTGTTAAATGTGTGAAATGCGGTGGTCACACATTATGACCCACATACAGAATCATCTTCATATCTTTGTCCATAATTCCACAGCCTTATAAATATATTAAAATTAAATAAAAATGTAACTACAATCGCTCTCCCTACACATTAACCTCGCTATCAACGGCGTTGGATCAATTTATATTGACGAACAGAATTTACATTCATCAGCCTGTGGCATCTGCTGCTATCAGTGTGCTAGCATAAACTTTTATCGGTTTGTAATCTCTAAATATATTAATCTAGACGGTGATAATCCACCAACATATTTAATTACTCCTGTCAAGTTGATTTTGATGCACAACTGATATGGAAATATGACTATTAAAACATCTTACCTTGAAGAAGTGTAGCTCCGACAATCTGCTCCATTGAAATACATTGACCGTCGCTTAGCTTTTGCTAACTTCCGGGAACTTTTGAGGGGCTCCATACGCCGCCATTGTTGTGAAAAAACTGAACCATTGCAGTGAACGGAGATGGCGCCACTCTCTCTCTAGAGGCCCTCTAGTTGTGACTGAGTTATGGTTTAGAATTATGAGGACATAGTCACACAGACTTAGCGTATATGAAGGTAAAAATATTAAAAGGGTGGTGAAATGTTTACAGGTGTGTAATTTGTGTCCACAAGTATTTGATGCCAGATCTTGGTCAAACATGATAAACTTCGTTCTGTGATATGGAGCATATTATAAAGTTGATAAACTAGCGTAATTTACACCCAGGGATAAGACTTAAAATGTAGCGGCCAAAGATGGATTATTTAATATTTCATAGCTGTGATAAGTTAATAACAACTCAATATTTTTATTAGCTAATATTTTATAGATGTGGTCAAAGCACATCTAACAGACACAAACTGAAAACTTCAGACTCTTTACAAAGTCATTTATTTATTTTATAATGAATACAGCACAGCAAAAATAACTGTAAAATAAAATAACGTGTGTATACTCTGCATATCACACTGGCTTTTCCTGCCGCACGCAGGAGTCATTTGCTGCGGAGTTGACCGACTAAACATGTCGGTGGTACAAGCTGTGGAATTTACTGTTTTTTCGGTTCGTCCCACTCCGGTTGTCATGATCCTTAATTTATTTGTAGTGTTGTGTTTTGTGTTTTTTGTGTGAGTTTTCTACGTGCGCTGCTTCGCGTTATCCAGCGTTCTCTGACTGAGAGCTGATCGTCAGGCATATTTTTATATTTCGCTGCGAACCTTCAAAACCTCTCTGAAGATCCTCTGTGGCGTAGACGGTCAGAAGAGCTTCGACCTCCTCGTCAGTCCATTTATCGCTTGCTCTGTTGTTGTTTTTGTCCGTATGTGCAACCGTGTTTTTTTAATGTGGCGGGGACACAAAATAAGGAAATCTGGCAAGGGGCGTAGCTACCAGTCACCAAACACCTACGTCATAAGGGTTCCTATAGAACCCCGCTCAGACCCTGCCTCGGAGCAGGAGCTAAAATGGTTATAGGAACTGGGGGCTTTGGTCCCTAGTTCCTATATGTCGGAATGCGCGAAAAAATGGCCTGGTTCCTGAAAAGGTTATAGGAACTGCAAAAGGTTCCTACAGTCGGAAAGAGCCTATTTTGACTTTGCAGAGATCACAGCTTTTGCCTGAGAATGTGGACATTTTGGTATTTCTGAAGAAAAACATGCCAAAGCAGCATTAGTTTACCAGCCACTTCTGAACCAAGTGAAGTGCAGGAGGCCATTGTGACTTTGCAAATATTACAACACAGACATGCTGGTATTGCTCAAGAAATCCTGTTGAAGAAGTGGTAGTCTACTTTTTGGTATTCAAATGTGAGATGTTTTATTCACATTCTGAAGTTCTGTCTTTAAGACAAGTTCAATTTGATACAAAGACATAAATGCAAATGTTCAAACAAATTAAAAGAACATCTTTTGGTCATAAAAGGATTTGTGATCATTTCCATATCATGTATAATTATTATTTTGTTCGGTGTTAAGTTCTGTTAGTAAAACAACAAAGTTATAGTTTGATACAAGGACAAAAGGCCAGATGTTCAAATAAAAAACAAAAGTAACTTGCGCTACAATTAATTTTGTTGAGAAAAATCGTAAAAAATCTGAATCGTGACTTTAGAATCGTGAATTGAATCGAATCGTGGCTTGAGTGCATCGTTACTTCCCTAATTACAGGTCATCTTGACAGTCGTGTGGTTGTGAACTTCTTCCAGCAGGTTACTGGACTGTTACAGTAAGATTGTCTCAGTGTTTCAGGAGGATACGAGGAACTAAAAACCTCACTGAGGGAACAACATTCAAACAAGGACTGAAGTCACCTACATGTTATTTTTCTGCTGTGGATCCAACTGAATGATTCATGTTCCTTCGTCCAGGAGAAACATTTCCTATCAGGAGTAACTACCATGACTCAGCAATACTGCTGATGGAGACATTGTCCAGCAGCATTTAAAGCGGGAACTGCTCCATAATGACGTCAACAACTCTCGGACGCTCGGAATTACGAGAAAACGTGAACGCAGCATACGCCACGTTTTGTGTAAAAGTAACGTGATATATTATCTCCCCCACACTTCCCGCATCGCTGACCTCTGTCCCCGCACTTTTTACAGCCATTACAGCCTCTTAATTAAATCTAACATGTAGAAACACATGTTTCCGAGCCACACCATGAGCAAGCGAAGCTAAGACGGCAAACAAACACCGTGTGTGGACAGAGACAGGCTGTCTTTGATGTGATTGACATCTTCACACAAGTTCAGCAAACCAGTCAAGAGACATAAAACTTTAGAAAGTTTCTTCCAAACAAACGGTGAAAGATGAGTAACGCTGCTGGATGTAGATGCTGTTTAGCTAAAACAGAGACGTTCTATATTGTATATTATATATTATATTACCTATGAGGACTTTAAAGGATGACGGATAGATGTCAGTTTAGTTAGCTAAGCTAGCTAGTTAAGGTAGAGGTGGTAGTATCTACTCCCTGACATTTACTTTAACAACTTTTTGGATAAATTGTACTCTTGAGAGTTGTTTTGTTGTAAAATAATCTTTACTTTTACTTGAGTAATATTATTCTAAAGTAACAACAGGCTGCTCTTACTCAAGTAACGTTAGGCTACGGTTTGGCTACTCTAAGATGACTCACTTCTAGGTAGAAAATAAGAATATAAATGTATTTGTGTTCCTTTTCCTGTTATATTTACAAAGATTAAATTTATTTAGTGGTAGTTAAAGTTTAAAGTACACGAATTTGCTGATTATTATTTTAAAAGAAAGATTACATTAGTGTTATTTGATGAATAAATCAGACGTTAGGCTACACAATACTTCAGTTTTTTCACTACATTTACTACATTTTTACTCTTACTGAAGTAATTAATTGGATGAATTCTCTTTACTTCTATGTAAATAATACTGCTGTAAAGAAACAATAGTCTTACATGAATTTTTGGCTAATCTACCACGTAAGAATAAACCCACTCCTCAATCTGAACAGAACTTGTGCTCACTGTTGTTTTACACATATTTTTAAATAATAAATAAATAATGGTTGTTCATATATTTGCAGACATTATTCGACAACTGTTTTAGTCAGCAGGCTCTGGTCAAACCGTTTTTTTAACTGATTAATTTTGCACATGTGTGCTGTCATCGTTGATGATAAATAAATGATAAATAGCATCATCTTAATGCTGAGATATTTATTGTTGTGTCACTTCCACTTGTTGCTTCTTGCCATTAAATTATGTGGCTTATTACCGTGTTACCTTGTCACTTCCATTTCATTTTGGAGCTGATTTTTTTAAAGCGGAAAAGTGTTTTACAGAACTTTTTGTTTTCAGCGTTGTCATTTGGCACTTAATTACCTGGCTACTCACCCTGTAGATGCTCCAGGGTCATTCTGTGTTAGCTCAACCAGAGTTTGGCAGCTTTAGATTTTGACTTTAAAGTGACGTACTATATATCACTATATATATATAAGGAGCGCTGTAGAAACGGCTGCTCCGTCAGTCTGCCTGTTCTTGTTTGTGTCATATGTTGTTTTTGTCTAGTCTTGGATGGGTTGTACTGAAAACATGAATTTCCCTGCAAGGGATTAATAAAGTATTTCTGATTTCTGATCTGATACTATCAAAATCTAAAGAACTAAAGTTGGTTCCCTGGTGCTGTGTTGTTTGTGGTTATGTGGTTCTTTAGCTGCTAAGGATAGACGCAATTGAATGTGAGAGGATGATAAATCCCTCAATAGACCTTTAAGCACTTTGTCCCCCTCACTTCTAAAATGATGGCTACGCCCCTGATCTCCGTTCCTCTGTACTGCAGACGTAGCTCCTACGTTGGGTTCTGTCTGCGAGGAAACGCGGATACTTTGCGGTTTTTAACGAGGAAAACATGAAAACACAAACTTTTACTACTTTTCTTTTTCACCTCTGATAGAAAACCAGAACAAACGGATGAGACACGGAGCCTCGAGACTCGTCCTCGTGTCTTTAGTGTCCTCAACACTGACCTGCCGACCGGTGGTATCAAAGGATGGTCCCGCTTTGTTCCTCCTCGTGGGGTTCTGGTCCTGGTTCTGGTTCTGCTCCTCCATTCTGCTTCTGGTCTGAAGGTCCAGCAGCTCTCCGCTCCGTCTGTAGCCGCCAAAATAAAACAAAGCTTGGACTCCGTGGCGCATGCGCGATTTGTTACGCCACTATGCTGGCTTCACGTACATACGAAACATGAGAACTCAACTCAAAATCCCATCAAGTTCGAGGGAAAACCGAAGATATAAAAATCTAAAATATGGTGGCATCATTGAATAAAAACGAGAGACACAGAACATACGTAACATATTTATTTAAAATATAAACAATGACTAAACAGAGGATGCGTTTTTCATGTGTGATTCCTAGCAGTAGCTCTGAAATCCCGTGTTCCAGTTGCTCCGTGAATGCAGCAGCATGGACGGAGCTGATCCCGTTTAGTGTGCCTCTAGAGCATGGATGTATTATAAGAACTGGATAACGGACTGAACAATGGCGGCACGCCGATTTTTCCCAGTGGCCACTCGTGGTACTGCAACAAAAAATCCCATGGGGCCCAAAAAGCATTTTTCCCATAGGCCACAATGGTAAAAGACACGGCTGTAAAACTGTTGACAGGACGTCTTCAGCTTTAAACACAGCTAATTACTAATCTTTCTATTCAATATTTTTAATTCATGAACATTTAATCCGTCAATTATTTTTCAAAAGGCCATAAAAGCCACAGAAAAGTCTCTATTTCTCCGGTGACGTCACGGCTGTGCACATGCACTGCCGAAGCATGCGCAGTAGTGTCACCTCCCATCATGCCGAATGAAGCATGATGGGAGGTGACACTACTGCGCATGCTCTATGGGCCCAATATGCGGAAGTAACCCGGAAGCCTGAGAACTTTTTCGGCGTATGCGCTGGGTGAGCAACTTCCATAGAAATGAATGGGCCGCCATTGTTCAGTCCGTTATCCAGTTCTTATAATACATCCATGCTCTAGAGAGAGAGTGGCGCCACCGGAAGCTCAAAACGCTTGCCGATCACGTGGTCCATGTAGCCTCCAAAAGTTCCAGGAAGTGCTTGGCGGCCAATACAAAATAATAAGAAAACTACGATAATCGGTAAATAATGATCAATGAAGGCTTTGCTTTGCAATATTTTTATAGTTGTGTTCATTGATATGAATCATCAAAGTTTTACTAAACCTGTTTGACATCAACAGCA
Source organism: Melanotaenia boesemani (assembly GCF_017639745.1). NCBI lineage: Eukaryota > Metazoa > Chordata > Actinopteri > Atheriniformes > Melanotaeniidae > Melanotaenia > Melanotaenia boesemani. Next base: position 2,681,170 of record NC_055705.1, on the reverse strand, counting down.
ATGTAAATCTAATATTTTCTGTTTTTTTAACTTTATCTTTCAGACTTGACTGAGGCATACCAACAGGTGACGACAATGATGTATCAAGTGACGACACAATAAATCTAGGCTCACAGCATAATGATAACTGTTCTTACAGGAAATCTATATCCAATAAATAAAATTTAGATCCCAATTCATTTCAAATAAATGGGTTATCTATTCTTACTTATTAGTATCTACTTGTGTGAATTGCTTTTAAGTCTTAAGACTTATTTTGACTGAGGCAGACTGACTCACAATATAATGTGTTCTTACAGAAAATCCATGGCAAATAAATAAAATTTTGATTTCAATTCATGGAAAATACATGGCTTTCTATCACTATTTGTTAACTATCCCAAGACTTACTCCCTACATTTACATAATAAATCAGACAAACACCCTTTGTTTTCCAAATGCATTTAATACCTAAAAGAATTCCTTTACAATAAACTCGACTAGATCAGCATGTCTAGCCGTTTCTTTTCTCTGCTATCCTTGAATACAGTCTTCACCATGGTATGCTGTGCTGCATGGGGATGCTCCAATCGCTCAGAGAAAGGTGTGCGTATGTATGGCTTCCCCAAAGACAGGGACAGAAGGAAAATATGGATGGCCAAAGTCAGCAGGATACATTTGACCACCATCAGGGACTGTGAAAACAAAAAAATATGTGAGGTAATCATATTAAAACAATGCATTTACACATTTTCAAAGACCATATCATTGGGAAGTTTAATATTTTTAAATTAAACACATCACAGGGAGATTTATATGGTTGAGGTTGCAGAATGTAAAAAAAAAGAGGAAACAACACTTAAAAGTGGCCAAACCAGGAAGGTGAAGAAGAACAGTATCCCAGTTAACGTCAGGCAACCCCAGAACTGCTGAAAGTTCTTCAGGACAATGCTGCACGAGGGAAGAGTGATATACTTCCCTTAAGCATCTCTCTGCTTCTCTGCTCTCATCCTGCACACTGGGAGAAAGCTGAGTGCTGTCTAGTGCAGCAAATGTACTCAAGTACAATCAGCCACTTATTTTGTATTTGTATATTTTGTTAAGTTCTTAAGGTTAACATGTTTGTTACATTTAACAGGTTAGGTTTTATAGTTGCAAAGATTGTAAACATATATACTAAGAGTATTGTGCTATCTAATACTGTGTATTCAACCACAATGTGATATATGCTAGACATGCCCATAGTGCCAGATAAAAGTGAGCTGTGGTGTATGTCAACTAAGGTGAGGTAACTCTGCAGGCACATTTTGAGGCTGACCAGTTTATTAAGACCAGCAAGGGCAAGATGAGGCTGAGAGAAGATGCGATACCCACCATCTTTGCGCATCACTCTATGAAAAAAAAGAGGAAGGCCCCAACTCCACGATGCCCTCTTTCACCTGCAAATGCATGGTCCATAGCTGCTGATCACAGCTACTGTATTAAAGATGACACAGGTATAATGTATATAAACTTTTGATAAATATTCCAGTATTTCTTGTTTAAGTGACATATTTTAATATTAAAAATGAACAGTGCCATGTCTTCTACTTACAACAGTTTCCAAGACTGAGGAGACTGAGAGAAGGGAAAGTGAGACAGTAGAAAGAGTCAACATGGCAGATGAGGAGAGACAGGGAGAGCCCACATCAGTCAGTCAGCACAACAGGGAACCACTAACCACAGATTCACAGCTCCTAAGAAAAATGAAAAGACAAGAAAATCTAATTAAAAACACCAAAGCAGAATTGAGAAAAGTGAAGAAGGAAAATGCACTTCTTAAGAAGAAAATGAAAATTAGGGACAAAAAAATGAAGAAATTTTTAGCAACAGATCAAGTTGAAGCATTAGGGAGACTAACCACAAAAGGGATGAAATGGAGCAACGATACACTGAAGAAGGCATTAAAACTTCGATTTGCTGCAGGTTCCACAGGATACAAGGCCTTGCGGGACATGCAGATTCCCCTGCCAGGAATTAGAACCCTGCAAAGAAGGATGCAAACAGTTAAATTTGAGCCTGGTGTTTTGACAGAAGTATTTGACTTCCTCAAACTGAAGGTGAATGGATTTACAGACCCGGAGAAGGAGTGTGTGTTGACCATGGATGAAATGGCAATAACACCAAGTGTGGAGTTACACATGCTTACAGGAAAACTGTATGGTGATGTGACTTTGCCTGGTCACACAAGGGTGGCAACACATGCGGTTGTGTTTATGTTGGCTGGAAACACCACACGCTGGAAGCAAGTTGTGGCATACCATTTCAGTGGCAATTCAACAAATGGAGCAGAGTACAAGCCAATAATTTCAGAAATAATTCAGAGGGCAGCAACTATTGGGCTACATGTCATAAATGTCACCACCGACATGGGTAGCCCTAACCAGGCAATGTGGAAATCGTTTGGGGTCGACCACAACAACACATCGGTGACACATCCAGCAACACCAGACAGGCAGCTCTTCTTCATGCCAGATGTCCCACATCTGGTGAAGAACCGAAAAAGTGCCCTTATACGTGGACAGGTGTTTGTAATTCCTCCAGATATGGTGCAAAAGCACAATCTCCCCACTAATGAGGTGTCTGTGGTCCCAATTAAGGACCTAATTACATTCCAAGAAGGGATGGCATTAAAAATAGCCCCTCACCTGACAGCTGCAGCCATTGGGCCAAGTCACTTTGACAAAATGAAGGTTGGGCCAGCTCTGAATGTATTCAGTAGAGCAGCAAGTGCTGGGCTGAAATACATGGTGCAGCAAGAACACCGCCCTCTGTCATACATGACCACAGCATGGTTCCTAGAGCAAATTGATAAATGGTTTGACCTCATCTCATCTCGGCATCCAGTTACAGCCTTGAGCAGGCACAGGATTGACGAATACCAGAAGGCCATCACCAAGAAATTGTCCATTTGTTTCGTGGCATGAAGATTGGTCCAAAGGGATGGTGGAAGCCTGCTCAGTCAGGAGTGATAATGGCAACAACATCAATTCTGGCCATACAGGAGGAGATGCTGGCGAGAGGACACAGGTTTGTATTAACATCAAGGTTCACACAAGACTGCATTGAAAATACATTCAGCTGTGTGAGGTCAAAAAATCCTGTGCCAACTCCAGTGGAGTTCCACCATGCTCTCAGAATTATATCTGTGGGGCAGTTCCTCACCATCATCAAATCGGGCAGCTACCAGGAGGATGACAGTAGCTTTTTGGCAGACTTCCTGGACAGAGTGGAGAAAAATGTCACTCCATCAGTTAGAGTGGAACAACTGACAGTGGTGAGTGGAGAAGCACATGACATTACAAAGACAGAACAATGCATTCTTTTCCATCTTGCAGGCTACATTGTCCACAAGATCATCAAATTTGCCAGCATCTGTGAAGAATGCAAAACTGCATCACAGCAGCGTGATGACAATCCTGTGGGAGAAAAGAGCATGTTGTTACAGTTTAAAGAGTTCAAGTCAGGTTCCCTTTGCCATCCATCCAGAGAAGCCTATGATGTTGTTCACCACATTGAGCAATTGTTTAGAACCAAGACTGGTTCTTCCCTCATGGAGCTTCCGAATGCAGTGGGTGTGTTGGAGAAGGAATCTCTACAGGCACTCTCCAGCAAGCTTCCATCATGCTGTGGAGTAAAAGAAAAAATCATCAGGAGATTTATAAGGCTGAGGTTGCGGATTGAAGCAAAAAAAATACAAAATGACAGGAGAAAACAACACTTAAAAGATGGCCATCTGGGAAGCAAAAGCCAAACCAAGAAGGTGAAAAAGAACAGTAGCCTAGGTTCAAAATCAGGCAACCCCAGAACAGCTGAAAATGTTTCAGGACAAAGCCAGCATCATTGCCCCTCCACCTACATATACCCAGCCACCCTCAGCAATCCCCCACCTATCACCACCCAACCAACAACACTTATCATCTATCTGCCTAACAGCACCCAACCCACATCACTCCTCCGTCACCATCCACAACCCAGCCAGCACCATGGTCCGCCTGCACACCCAACAATCGCTGCTCCTCAACCTTCCACAACACTGCCACGCTAATAAATCCCCCATCTACCAGCCCCTGCTTCACCAACTACCAGCCCCTGCTTCACAAACTACCAGCCCCTGCTTCACAAACTACCAGCCCCTGCTTCACCAACTACCAGCCCCTGCTTCACAAACTACCAGCCCCTGCTTCACAAACTACCAGCCCCTGCTTCACCAACTACCAGCCCCTGCTTCACCCACTACCAGCCCCTGCTTCACCAACTACCAGCCCCTGCTTCACCAACTACCAGCCCCTGCTTCACCCACTACCAGCCCCTGCTTCACCAACTACCAGCCCCTGCTTCACCCACTACCAGCCCCTGCTTCACCAACTACCAGCCCCTGCTTCACCCACTACCAGCCCCTGCTTCACCCACTACCAGCCCCTGCTTCACCCACTACCAGCCCCTGCTTCACAAACTACCAGCCCCTGCTTCACCCACTACCAGCCCCTGCTTCACAAACTACCAGCCCCTGCTTCACCCACTACCAGCCCCTGCTTCACCAACTACCAGCCCCTGCTTCACCAACTACCAGCCCCTGCTTCACCCACTACCAGCCCCTGCTTCACCAACTACCAGCCCCTGCTTCACAAACTACCAGCCCCTGCTTCACCCACTACCAGCCCCTGCTTCACCCACTACCAGCCCCTGCTTCACCAACTACCAGCCCCTGCTTCACCAACTACCAGTCCCTGCTTCACCCACTACCAGGCCCTGCTTCACCCACTACCAGCCCCTGGTTCACCCACTACCAGCCCCTGCTTCACCAACTACCAGCCCCTGCTTCACCAACTACCAGCCCCTGCTTCACAAACTACCAGCCCCTGCTTCACCAACTACCAGCCCCTGCTTCACCCACTACCAGCCCCTGCTTCACAAACTACCAGCCCCTGCTTCACCAACTACCAGCCCCTGCTTCACCCACTACCAGCCCCTGCTTCACCAACTACCAGCCCCTGCTTCACCCACTACCAGCCCCTGCTTCACCAACTACCAGCCCCTGCTTCACCCACTACTAGCCCCTGGTTCACAAACTACCAGCCCCTGCTACATCACTGCTCCTCCCCAGCCAACATCATTCTTCGGTTCTCCCGATGTGCAGCATGCAGCAGTAATGCGGTACGATTCTTTGATTAATACTAAACTACATATTCATTACAGTAATATATATATATAATCATCACCCATTTCCTAAGGCACATTTGTACAATCTAATACAATCTAGTTCAACTGCTCTGCCATACATACATTCATTACAAAACTTATATATTTGGTATTTATTATACCTGACCTACCTTACTATGTTTTCAGTCTCCCTGTGGTCCACCACATACTCCTGGCCTGATGCTCCACAACAAAGTGCTCCTCCTGTAGGTTTTAAAATATTTGCAAGATGATATGACCTGTTAGAGACATTTGTTTAGTATGATTGATTGAAAAACTCTGCATTCATTATGTTTTCAGTCTCACGTTTTCAGCACTCCTGGCCTAAAGCATGCACAAGAAGGTTGTGAAGTGGCATCACTGCTTCTTGACCACACAGCACCAAGTGAAGGTAACTGATATACACTGACAATACAACATAATTAATATATAATAGTATAATATATAGTGAATATATATGACTGAACTTTTCACCCTGCAATATCAAATGACAGCCCTAATATTGTATAATTGTATGGGCTGCACTATTCCACAAAACAGCTGACTTTCTAGTTATTATGTAAAATGAACGGTGTAATTATTGGCCTGGTCTTTAGTGTTAAATGTGTGAAATGCGGTGGTCACACATTATGACCCACATACAGAATCATCTTCATATCTTTGTCCATAATTCCACAGCCTTATAAATATATTAAAATTAAATAAAAATGTAAGTACAATCGCTCTCCCTACACATTAACCTCGCTATCAACGGCGTTGGATCAATTTATATTGACGAACAGAATTTACATTCATCAGCCTGTGGCATCTGCTGCTATCAGTGTGCTAGCATAAACTTTTATCGGTTTGTAATCTCTAAATATATTAATCTAGACAGTGATAATCCACCAACATATTTATTTACTCATGTCAAGTTGATTTCGATGCACAACTGATATGGAAATATGACTATTAAAACATCTTACCTTGAAGAAGTGTAGCTCCGACAATCTGCTCCATTGAAATACGTTGACCGTCGCTTAGCTTTTGCTAACTTCCGGGAACTTTTGAGGGGCTCCATACGCCGCCATTGCTGTGAAAAAACTGAACCATTGCAGTGAACGGAGATGACGCCACTCTCTCTCTAGAGGCACACTGATCCCGTTCTCCACTTTGGCTCGTTTGTTCTCCAGCTGCCGCTGATCGTGGAGCTTCTGATGTTGGGAGAAGTTTGCCTTCAGGGTTTTCTGTTGAAAGTCTTTCTGACAGAAAGGTAGAGGCTTCAGAAAGTTTTTAAGAAGTCGCGACTGTTGTTTTTCATAGTTTGAAATCTTTCAGATGACTCTCTTTGTGTCTTCATCATCATCTTCATCAGAGGAGCAGCTGAAGAGCTGCTGCAGTTTCAAATCTGCATTTTCTCCACACATTTAGTTTCTTCATTAACCAGAATGATTCAGGAACTCCTCACAGTGATTCCAGAAAGTCTCATCAGACACTAATGACTGTATTGATTATTGATTAGTTTTAGTTGATTTTAATAAAGTGAGTTGAACGTCTGCAGTGGCAGCCATCTTGCCACAGTCAGCTGTCTCACTGATCACATTGTTTTAATGGTGCATGCACTTTATAAACTACCATAACTTGTTTAATGCATAATTAAGAATAATTATAACCAAAGATTCTAGAGCAGAGCTACAACCATGAACTTTCATATGTAAATAAACACATGGAAAATAAACACATGCAATGAATACACACACACACACACACACACACACACACACACACACACACACACACACACACACACACACACACACACACACACACACACACAGGTTTATGTTAAATCAATATTTAGGGTACTAAAACTCAGTGTACAGAAGAGTAACATCATATTTATATATATATATATATATATATATATATATATATATATATATATATATAATATTAATATAACATATAACATATATGTAATATCTTGGACATAAAAGTGACATTTATTTGCACTTATTAGCTTGTTGAAATCCCCACCCTGCTCAGAGAACTAGACTAATGTGGAGGACAGAGATAAAACATAAATATGTGTGAGTGAAACAAGGAATTGAATTTAACACTGAAAAAGCCTCCAAGTTACACCGATAAACAATTAAATTACCATCTTTAAATTTCATCACTACACAAATACAAACTGCACCTCAGTAATCAAAGTACAAGCTCTCTCTCTCTATATATATATATAAACACACACACACACACACCGCGGCCTCACAGCAAGAAGGATGCTGGTTCGGGTCTGGGCTGGTGGGAGGTTTGAACCTGAAGGGACGTGGTCTTTCTGTGTGGAGTTTGCATGTTCTCCTGTGTACACGTGGGTTCTCTTCTGGTACTCTGGCTTCCTCCCACCGTCCAAAGACATGCATGTTAGGTTAATTGGTCTCTAAATTCTCACTAGGAATGAGTGTGAGTGTGAGTGGTTGTTTGTCTTTCTATGTTGGCCCTGTGATGGACTGGTGACCTGTCCAGGTGTTCCTCCCTCTCACCTACTAATTCCTGGGATAGGCTCCAGCTTCCCTGCGACCCTAATTGGACTAAATGGTACAGAAGTGAATGATAATGCAGTTCCTTTAATCCCAATAACATGTCCAAGCCTCTGTAACAGAATGTTGTGATTGATGGTGTTGAATGCAGCACTGAGATCTAACAAGATGAGTCCAGACAGGATTCCTTTATCTGAGGCCATGAGAAGATCAGTGGTAACCTTCACCAGGTCTGTCTCTGGGCTATGATGAGCTCTAAATCCTGACTGAAACTCTTCACATTGTTTCTACTCAAATGGGAACATAGTTGAGTTGAAGCTATTTTCTCAAGAATTGTAGCCTTAAAGGGGAGGTTGGATATAGGTCTATAATTAATAATACTCCTGGATCAATGGCTGGGGATCCAGGTGGAAACTGTAGTCTCATTCATGGTTTATCTATGTCCTCAATTCAGACCATCATTTAAGTCTAACAATGACCCCGTTTTCAGCACATTTTGGGATGGACAGAAAAGTTTCAGTAGCCTAAAGTTAATGTTATTTGGCTCATGAGTTTGCATCTTTATTTTATAATTATTACTAAGATTATAGTTAATGATGTCATCAGTCGTATTTTACATCATTCTTAAATGTGAACTCTGTAAAGCACTTGGTGTTACATTTAGTTCTGTGTTAATTTAAATAGCATTTTCTTTAAATATCAAAGGAATAATCTAATTTGCATGTTTAAATGACATCATAATTCTCTATGGCAACGGAACATTCCAAGAGCATGTGACGGTGTGTTCTATAGTACAGAGTTCCATTTCAGTCACACACCAGACCAAGAGAAAGCACTTGCTTTGTTTCAGAGCTTTTTCACCAACGACTTTGGAAAACAGCGACACTCATGGATTTTCTAGGAAGGAAAAACATTTTCCTGCATCAGCAGAAAGTTGAGAATCAGCCTGTTTTTAACTACAATGTAAGTAACCAACTTCATCATCCTCCCTACTGTAGAGAAAAATCATCTTTTTTTAGGTATAAGTATAATCCAACTTCCATAAGGGTTGGTTTACTTTCAGGTAGTTCATTTTTTTCCTTTAGAAACATAAAATTAAAAAACACACAAAATAAAACGCTTGTTTTCCTCCTTCTCCTAAACCTAACCAAAAGACGGTTATCTGTTTTCCAATGTCCTCAGAACGAAAATCTAAAAGAAAGGATCACAAGTTGCTCGACTTGATTTAGTTTTAAAAATATGAGACAAGTTTAAACATGCTATATGCATGTATGACAAATGAGGTCAACACAGGTTTGGACGAGTGGTGAAGAACGTATTTACAGACCAGAAATCATTTCTGGGTCACGTAACTTGTCTCAGATGGAGAAACATGTAAAATTGTGATGCTTGTCAGTTTTTTCTATTATCGTTCTAAGCACAATACAGAAATTAGATAATGAACTGTTATCTTATTTCTTGTTTTGGTTTAGGAAAGGAAACATAGGAAAAACAAGCAGTGTTTCTGTTCTTTTATTTTTACTTGGAAGGAAAGAATGAACTGCCTGGAAGTACACCGATCAGATCGTAAGATCACAAATTACAAGCACAAACAATTCACTCTAGAAATTAGAGTTAACAATAATTAAAAACTGTCATGATTATAAATATTTTTTAGATTAGGTTAAAGTAAGAAATTGGAAAACATACATATTAGTGCTGTTCTTGCTAATTTAGCCAAGAATTTGTTGAGTTATTCCACATCTGTACAGTTAGATGTTACTGTGTTACTTGCATAGAATCACTAGTATTATTTAACTAGTATTAATATTAATACATTAGTATATTAGTATATCGTATATTAGTATAGCTCATGTAATTATTTCCAACTGGCTCAACTAACGAAATGAAAAATATGAAATGAAAAATATAAAAGTGATGATGTGAGGAACTGTACCAAACAATCTTTCGGCCACCATCCCAACGATAAAAGCTTAGGCTGGTGAAACACTGCTGACCCGTATACACTCAGTCTGTCTCCTCCCAGGGTATTATGTTTTAAAATCTACGTTGCTCAGTGCTTTTCCCTCACTGAATTGAAAGCATGTATAGCTTACTCCTCTCAGTGAGCAGCGGGAGCTGCCGTAGGCCTCTATTCCATCTAAAACCGCTCACAGCTGCAGACAGAGCAGGACGTTATCATCTCTGCTCCATGAGCAGACTGAAAGTAAAACATGCAAAGTTTCCACTAGCTGATCCCGTCCTGTTTTATCATATTTTATATATCAGATATTAATGCCTGTTAATGAAGAGTGTGGACAAAAACATGTAGAAAGTTAAAAGTCCTGTAACATGTTGTAGACTCTTAATCAGCGAACATCTGGAGCTGCTAGTTAAAGTACTTAAAGGTACTTTAATTTTAGGTCTGTTAAATTTTTGCCAGTGATGTTTTGTATTTTTTCTGTACTGTTTAGAAGGTAAATGCAATTGTTTTATTCCAGAAGTTTCTAGAGTTTAAGTTTAGAATATAAATATCTGAGTCTGTTATTTGATTCAGTCGTTCAAACACACATGCTCATAAGAAAAAAAAATCATACTTGGTCAACTGTTGTCTGCAGTCAGGACCAGTTTTTTTTTTTTTGTTTGTTTTTGAAAAACCTCTAAGAACAGGTGTGTGAGGCTGAGTGATCCAAATAGTTTACACTGAATATTTATACTAAGTGTGTATTTTCTCTATTTTCAGGTCAAAGTGTCAGAAAATGAAATCAGGCGTCTATCCGTTGAAGACATCCCCTCAAGCATCGAGGAACTGTACCGGTGTTACGAACCAGCCTTGGTCTAAGAGGAGGATTCATTTTGCAGTTTGAGGATCCTGACTTTAATAATCAGTTGTACAACCTAACGGACATCAAAGACCTTCCTGTGGACCGGGCAACTTTACAAGTATTGTTCACATCTGATGATGCCTCAGATTCTACACTGGACTCAGGCAGCCTTCCTTCCCTCAGTGGTGGGGATTCTGTTGAATGGCCTGACCCTTTCCCAATTCCCCAGTTCCCACATGATGTGGAGCTGCAACTGAAAGAAGCAATTTGTAGATATGCTAAGGATGGATCTGTGGTGTTGATTCCTAAAGGTTTAAAGACTGATATCCTTGACACACTTGCAGACATTATGCCAAAGATTCCTGCTCATCCTGAGAGGCAGCACTATGAAAATGTAGCCAAAGCCCTGGTGGAGAGGCCTTCCTGTCTGCGAGAACCAGGGTCTGAGAAGAGATGGTACTCGTGGTTTCACAGCCTGAAATCTAAGCTTGGAAACTACCGGAAAAAGTGCAGCAGGATGTTCTGAAGTGATCATTAACAAACGAAAAGCAGAAGGTTCAAAGGGAAAATGTGTCCAGACGTCAAAGAAAGGAGAGGTTAACTACTGTCCGGATCCACTTGAAGGACAGAGTCCTGAAAATGTGAAGAAGCGTAAGATTATGGAGGCAGAAATGCTCCAGAGAGACATGGATCACCAGCTGCTAGAGAATCTCATGGTTGCTACATTTTCCCAGCGTAGAAAAGAGATCATTGGAGATCAACCACACATCACAGAGCTCATTTCCCGATGGCCAGCTCTCTTCCACGACAGACAGTAAGCACACAACTTTATATTAATGAAGAGATTTACCCATGTTATGTTAGAGCAGTGTTTCTCAATCCTGGTTATCAGGGACCACTGTCCTTCATGTTGTAGTTCTTAGACTGCTGGAGGTTTACAAAGCAGCAACCAAGTCTGGAAAGACACTCAAAGACATTCTGGACTGCCTTGTGAAAGATGTAAGTGGAAGTGTGAATAGTTAGAAAATTAGGCACCGTTTCTAGTTTGTTTGAGCATTTTCATCTTACTGGATGTCTCATGTCTCATAGGACACAAATGAGAGAAGAGCTGCTGCTCTGCTTGGTCTGCCACACCTCATCTGAGGCGAAGATCCATCAAATACCATCAGGATGTGTGATGTACGACAAAAACTGTGTATGTGTGTATGTTTGTATTTATATCTTTCAATTTTTGTGGTGGCGACGAGCAGGGGTGGGGGGTTGTTAAATGGTACTTGGTCTGTACTTATATAGAGCTATTATCCAAAGCGCTTTGCATGTACGTCACATTCACCCATTTACACACACTTTTACAAAATGATGGCGGAAGCTGCCATGCAAGGCGCTAACCACGACCCATCAGGACCAATTAGGGTTTCGGTGTCTTGCTCTGGGACACCTTGACATGAGCTCGACCGGGCCAGGATCGAACCAGCAACCCTTGGGCCACTCTACCCACTGAACCATACCGCCCCCATACAAAACCCCATCTTAACCAAGTAAGAGAAATCTTACCTAAATAGTTAATGTGTATACATAGTGAGTATGGGTGGGCCAGTTCACTATTTTATATCACTATTATAATCAGTTATGATTCGTTTATGTTAAACTATTATTTTTCATAATAATTAAATGACAAACGCAGCTGTAAAGTTTGACAGGAAGCTAAAAGTCGCGTTGCTACCCGGACACTTTACGGGGACGGACAAGTGTCCAGGTGGCAAATAGCAAACAGCCACATGTGAAAGCTAGCTGCTAGCCTTGCAGCCACTGTTACAGGTTGTGAGATTTCCTCATCAGGTTTGAAGGCTAGCGTTCAGAAACATTTAGGTTTAGTTAAACCAACTGAAAAGTGATGGTTTCAACTGTAATCTGCTTAGACAGTCTGGTTTTAGGTAGCATATACTGGGTTTTATAATGATAACTGCAATAATGTGAAGTCTCAGCAGCCTCAGGATTTAGAGGCCCTGTTACTAAACCCTTTCATGGTAAAATATGATCGTCTCAACTCAGAATTTGTTTCAACACATTTGAAGTTAGTTGGCTGGACTTTTCAGTTCAACTGGTATTTAATGTGTGGTCAGAATATTCTTGTTGATCATGTTAACAAGCAGTAAGCTGAGGAATTTGTAAAATGCATGTTTTTGAACATTTAAGTAGTAATTCACTGTAATCTTTTCAAATCAAATCAAACTTTATTTATAAAGCCCTTTTCATGCCAAAAGTAAAACAAAGTGCTTTACAAGATTAAGAAATTTAAACACAATTCAATTCATGCATGTTAAAAACAAAACAAGCCTTTACATATCAAAACTTTATTACCTAAAAATTAATAACACTAATGATCTTTCGGTCGCGGTCGCGCGCGCACACACACATACACACACATGACTCTTTATCTTCTGTCTCCAAGCTGAAAGCAGGTATAAAATATTAAAAGTAATAAATAAATAAATACCTGGCTTGATGTTGCTTTGAGGGAAGCTCAGAGTATTAAGTTCAAACAACTAATAGTTATTAATTAAACAACTGGTATAACTGAATTATGTGAGTTGAAATGACATACATATTGATCTATAACCATGAAAAGATGACGCCGGTGCACCTGGCTGCTCGTCTGTTGCTCTCCCTTTGGTTTGTGTTTTTGCTGATTTTATGACTGGGCTCGCTGCTTTCAGTATCTCTGCTGATGTATGATCGTCAGTTTCTTCTGGAACTTTAGTACAATGCTGGAGTTCCATCAACTTTTTGCTACAGCCATCATACAACTCTCCCTATGTTGCTATCGGGCATTCTGGCTTACCTGTTCAGGGCGTCGGCCCTCCTCCTATGGCAGAAATGATCCTGCAGAAACGGTGGTCATCTGGTGAGGCTGAAGGCATCCCTGGCTCGCTTCTCATCGTTTTCCCAACTGGGATCTGGATCATACGCGGTGCCCTGGCGTTCCCTGGATCCTCCTGATGTCTACCTTGTACCTGTCGCTGACTTTGTGGGCCAGCGCCGCCGCTCCTGTTCTCCTCGACTCCTTCGGCGCGGGTTGAATCCAGGGAACCTAAGGATTTGCCGTGCCACTGATCATGCTGTGTTAGCCTGCCTGGCTAGGTTGGCTAATCCCATCACCACACTCAACTTCGGTCTGCTCAACATCCGTTCTCTTACAAACAACGGGGATCTCATCCAGAATCCAGAATCGGACTGTAAGTTGGATTTTCTCTGTTTAACTGAAACGTGGCAACAGCCCAGTGACTTTATTCATCTCAACTCATCCGCTTCACCTGAGTTTGTTTACATGTCTAAACCTCACGGCTCCGGTAGAGGGGGTGGTCTCGCGATGATTCAGCAGTGGAAAGTAAAGCCGCTTGAGGCTCTGGCGCTTAATTCATTTGAATATATGGCCTCACAACTCTCTGGTTCAACTCCCATTATTCTATGTATTGTGTACCGACCACCTAAACCCAATAAGGACTTTTTGAATGACTTTGCGGCTCTTCTGGCCCATCTATCCTCACTCTCTCCAAATCTGATAATACTTGGTGGCTTCAACATTCATATGGACAAGGACAACAATCCTCTTTCCAGAGACTTTGGATCCTGTCTAAACAGTTTTGCACTACAACAATACATAAATTTCTCTACTCACTTCACTTCAAATCATATTCTAGACTTGGTTTGCTGCTCTGGTGTAATTCCTACTGATTCTATAGCCCTTCACATTCCCTTCTCTGATCATAAATTAATCTCCTTCAAATTAAGTGTGTCTCTGTATAAAACTCACCCTCCCCGTTTCATTTCCTTCAGGAAAATCAAGGATATCAATCACAACACACTGTCTTCTGCCATAAATAACCTCTCCACTTCTTGTGATTTTTCCACTCCTGATAATTTAGTTTCTCACTACAATGAAAACCTCAACAACCTTCTTAACATCTTCACTCCACCGAAACACAGATGTGTTTCCTTCTCCCGCTCTGCTCCATGGTTCACTCCCGCCTTGCGCTAGCTTAAAGCCAAAGAACGCCGGCTTGAACGCCTTGCCAAGAAAACTGGACTCACCATTCATAAGGACATGTACAATAGCCACATTCATCTATATGAGGACTGTATTGCTTCAGCAAAATCCACATACTATTCAGGTTCAATCTGTTCTAATGAAGGAAATTCTAAATCTCTCTTTTCACTGTTCAATAATATCACAAAACCTCCGGACACCTTCCCTCCTCATCTTTACTCAGCTGACTTCTGTAATTCTCTTTTGTCCTTCTTTACCTCAAAAATCTGAAATATCCATCAGCAGCTCACCACTGGAGGAACTCAGGAAATCTAAACCTTCCACCTGCCTGCTTGACCCTCTCCCTACAGTCCTAGTTAAAGTGTGTCTCCCTTCACTGGTTCCTCTCATCACTGCCATCATTCATTCCTCCCTAAACACCAGATATGTTCCACTAACCTTCAAGACTGCTGCTGTCACTCCGATCATCAAAAAACCTGGTGCTGAACCGTCTGACTTCAATAACCTTCGTCCCATTTCTAATCTTCCCTTCCTCTCCAAATTTCTCGAAACTCCACAAACACCTCACTAATAATAACCTTTACGAACAATTCCAGTCTGGCTTCTGTCCTTATCACAGCACAGAATCTGCTCTGTTAAAAATCACCAATGATCTGCTGATGGCAGCTGACTCCGGTCTTCTCACAATCCTCATCCTCTTAGATCTCAGTGCAGCATTCAACACCATCTCACACAGCATCCTCCTAAATAGACTGGCCACCCTTGGTGTTTCTCAATCTCCTCTTACTTGGTTCTCCTCGTATCTCTCTAACCGCACACAGTTTATTCAACTCAAGGCCCACACTTCAGAGTCACTCCCTGTCTCGGCTGGTGTACCCCAGGGATCAGTCCTGGGCCCCCTTCTCTTCATCACTTATCTTCTCCCCCTTGGCTATATTTTCCATAAATATAATATCAACTTCCATTCCTATGCAGACGACACCCAGCTCTACATCTCCTCCAAACCATACTCCTCTCTTCCACCTTCCTCTCTCTCTGACTGTCTCCGTGAAATCAAAGCATGGTTCTCCTTCAGTTTTCTCAAATTCAACAGCAGTAAAACTGAGATTCTACTTGTCGTCACGCCCTCCACTCCAACCAAGTCTCACAGTTTCTCCATCAACATTGACAGTTCTGCCATTTCCCTCTCCCCTCAGGTCAAGAGTCTCGACGTCATTCTTGACAGCACCCTATCTTTTCAAGCCCACATCAGTAGCATTACTCGGTCTGCTTACTTCCACCTTTGTAATATCAACCATCAGCGCTCATCACTCACTCCACATGCTGCTGCAATCCTTATCCATAGTCTTGTCATATCCTGCATTGACTACTGTAACTCACTCCTCTTCGTTCATCCCAATAAATCACTTCAGAAACTGCAGCTTCTCTAGAACTCTGCTGCTCCTATCCTGACTCGCACCCCTTCCTTTAAACATATCTCCCCTGTACTTCAACAACTCCACTGGCTCCCAATAAAATACAGAATCAAATATAAGTTACTGGTCCTCACTTTCAAAGGTATTCACAATCTGGCCCCTCCTTATCTGTCTGATCCCCTCCATATTACCACTCCCTCCCTCCTGTGCTCTTAGGTCATCCTCCTCCGTTCACCTTACTGTTCCCCCGGCCCGTCCCTCTAAAACCCCACCAGAGATTCGGAACATCAACTCTCTGCCATCATTCACATCTCTACACAAAACCCACCTGTTTAAACTGGCCTACTCCCTGTAAATCATGTAAACTGACTGTTTTGTGTCATTTTTATATCAATGTCCTTTATCTGTCTTTAACTCTTATGTAATTTATTTTTATTTTCTTTTTATTTATTTTGTTGTTGTAGCCACACCCTGTTATCTACAGAGCAGGCAAGACTGCAAGCCATTACACAAGTTTAAAAGAGGAACTTTAAGATGTCAACACCTCTGCTTGCTTTAACAGTAACTCTTCTTTTTCATCTGATTGGAACTTCTGTTTCTTCTGGTCCAAGAGGAAATGCAAGAACTTGGATTATTTTGTTTTTCATCACATCGATTGCAGAGTTGGACTGCTTTAGTTCTTGCAAATCCTCTTGGGAGTTTCTGAGTTCATCATCAATTGAGTTTATTATCAGTGTCCTCATTTTTTATCTGCACTGGATTGAATTTGTTTTTCATCACATCACACGCGGATTCGAAGTGCTTTGGGTTTTGCAAATCCTGTTGGAGTTTTTGATTTTGTTCATTGAGGTGCTCATTTTGTTCCTGCAGTGATTTGATGTGCTTTTTCATCACATATTTTGCGGATTCACAGTGCTTTAGTTCCTCCCCATCTGCATCTCAATTCTATTTCATGTCTTTACCTTAATTTTCTTCTCAATTCTTCCTCATGTCTTCACGTCTTCCTCTTCATCTCTTTAACTATCTGGTCCTCTGTTTGCTCCATTGTCGTCATCTACATCTGCTTGATTCGTCTTCATGACTTTTGTTAAAGCAAGCAGAAGTGTTGACATCTTAAAGTTCATCTTTTAAACTTGTGTAATGACTCGCAGTCTTGCCTGTTCTGCAGGAAACAGGATGTGGCTACAACTGCTCTTCATGATAAAGTCTATGAAATGATGAATGCTGTGTTTTATGAAGGTGAAAATGTGCCAAAATGAACAAACTTGTAGATTTGATGTGAAAACTTGTAGAATAAAATGTGAGAAGTTGTGCACCAAAAATCTGAACTTGTATGTCAAAATTTTCTGCTGTAAAGAAAATTCACACACATGTGAACTGAATTTGAAGTTACAGAGAAAAAATAGTCCATCTGACAAATTATCTTCCATAGTTTACTTGTAATAATTTTTTTTTAAGTGTTCATTTTGCTTTACAACTTCAACTTAGCGATTACAACTTCCTGAATCTGCTGCTGCAAGTCACAAATGTACTCTCGCGAGTCACAGCGTGATAAAACTGTGGCCTGACTTTTGGCTCATTCCTTGCGAGATATTTGTGCCAAAACTAACTTGTGTCTGAAGATGTGAGAGCAGAGGAGGGGGGAGGGTGGGGGGTGTGGGGTTCGGGGCTTAACCAATCAGAGTGAACGGTTGTGAGCCCAACGTGGGTCATCAATAGTTGAGCCAATCAGAGTGAACGGTCGTGAGAACAACGTCTCCAGAGTTTCTCTTGTCGGACCTCTTGGCAGCTATCGCTATGACGCACCAACCTGCGGTAAGTTACTTCACTAACCATCGTTTTGACTACCCCACTGTGTGTTTTAGGAGTAAACAAACATATGCTCTAACAAAATGTATAAAGAATTACATTAAGATCAAGTGAATACGCTCTTTGGTGTGTATGAAAGGTGACTGCTGGCTAGCTGAACAAATCTGAACAGTTCTAACTTATAAATGACCAAAAACTAGCCCTGCATGGTACCCAAACTGATTTAATAGACCACGTTGGAAATGGCACTCAGTTCCGTTAAGGGGAGAGGGAGGTTACAACATTTCACATGAACCTTTTAAATTATGTTTACCCGTTCCCAGAGGTGGTGCTACGCGGCTTTTCTATTCTTTATGTCAGTGCGTCTGCTAAAGTTGTCGTGGCAAGTGAGCTTGTTAGATGAACACAAGTAAACATTAATACATCCATAAGTAGATGCTGTGATTACTTTATACTGGTGAAAAAGACCACAACATGCACTCCAAAACAATAAGAATAATCATATGTAATGATATCTTTTGTGCAAATTCAAGTGTTACAGCAATACAATATTTAAATGGTATACTAGTCAAATTATGACTAAACACAAATGGTACCGAATGTAGATTTTATACAGTTTTTTGATGCATTGCACCTGTGAAAAACCACCCTAATAGAAATAAATGTTATAGTACACCTGTAATAGACCCTGTAGCTAGTGTGGTCATTTGTAGACTTCTGAGGCAAATCTATTGAAATAACATTTGGAAAAC